>NC_062191.1:1909923-1932423 GCF_912470025.1 Vespa velutina | reverse complement strand
TTTTCCTCTCTCGTTTTCTTTCGATTTTACTTTGTAAAGCAATGTGACACGTGTCAGACGTCCCGGTAGAACGGATTCCTACAAATTTATTCCACTTTAATCTCGCTTTTTATTATTCCTAGTCAGATGGAAAGACCCTTTTGGTAAACCCTGAAGAAACTATGAGGCACGAGCCAGCACGCGTGTTTTACGCTCGTACATCCTCGAAAACGTCTTTGCTACTAAACGCGTGCCGTTTTTGAATCTGATGACTTTAATTCTTTCCTTCCTTCCTTCCTTCCTTCCTTCCTTCCTTTCTTCCGTGAATTTCATATTAACATTGTCATGTTTATTTTGCTCGTGCCTCTTCACACACGAAAACGATCGTGTGTCTCGCACGCACACGACTACTATTGTATATTAACACATCGAAATGATCTAAAGTTTTCTAAGGGTTGCTTCTTTTTTTTTTTTTTCTTTTCTCTTCTTCTACGTGATAATCCGATGTATGACGTTTCAATGGAATAACATTCAACTTTCGTTATTTTATCTTATAACATAATCGTTAAATTGTTGAATTTAATTTTATATTTAAATACAAAATTTCAATTGAATTGATCATTCCATTATGATTTCAATAATTTCATGATTATATCTAAGATGGATAAGACGATATAGACGTATATAAATAAATTCAATATTTTCGTATCAAACGTTATATTTACGACTTTAATCGTTATCGTAAATGTAAATCTTTTAGTTTGTAATATCGTAATCAATCAGTTTGTTCTCGAGTGGATTAATATGAATCATCCTGATTTTTTCTACAAAAAAAAAAAAAAAAAAAAAAAAAAAAAAGAAGAAAGAAGAAGAAGAGAAACAATTTCTAACGCTTTCATTTCAATTTAATTTCGACGAAAAGATAAAAGAGAATAAATACAAATGCGTATTGAATGAAAAAATTCAATGAAAACGTTAAAAAGTCCATATATCTTAAAGTTAATTTTGTGACATATCGGATTCTTGGATTAAACCGAGAAAATTGATTGATGATACTATGATCAAAGGTGTGATCTATCGACGACGACAAAATATTAAATTTGATCGATCTTCTTTATCGTCCTACTCACGAAGGACATCATTCCTGAGATTTATTAAGTGCAATTATCGTTGATTAGCTGATCGACGAGTGCGTATTTACAGTGTTACGAGATTTATGTGTATATATATATACATATATATATATATATATATATATATATATATATGTACATATATATATATTTATTACCAATAAAACCACTACTATTACCACTACTATTACTACTACTACTACTACTATTATTTATTTCTCGTTCGTTCGAGCGTGTTACCTCGTTTTGCATCGTTGCATATCGTCGATCCTTTTTAAGAGAATGAACGAACGAACGAAGAAGCACACGCTATGTGAGAGAAAGAGAAAGAGAGAGAGAAAGAGAGAGAGAAAGAGAGAGAGAAAGAGAAAAAGAGAGAGAGAGAGAGAGTAATAAATAAATTATATACGCCCGTTTAATCTTTTTCTATCTTCTTTTTTTTTTCTTCTTTTTAATCGAATATGCCCCGATTAAATTATTCAAACGATCATTTTAATGTTATATCATTGAATGTTAAAAAAAGAAAAAAATGATCGACGTGATAGATGACGAGCCGTGTTTACGTATGTCGGCTTCCAAATTGGCCCAATTTCATCCGAATAACAAAAATTCATGTTTTATTAATTCATATATAAATATATCCTGTAAATAATGAAACTCTTATCGCATGTATTTATATACGTATGTATATACCCACCTATTAATGAATAAAATAAAAATCAATGATTACTAATACCCGACTTACCCGGTCAAATATTGACAAGAGAAAACTGCAACAGAAAAATACCTGGTGAAGGATATTTCGGAAAATAAATGGAAACGGACATTAGGCATTGGATAAATGGAAATGAAACTATAAAAAACAAAGAGAAGAAAACCAAAAAAAATAATCTTGCGATAGTACAGTTTTATTTTAGACTAGAACGGAATAAAAGTAATATAATAATAATAATAATAATAATAATAATAATAATAATAATAATAATAATAATAATAATAATAATAATTAATGATATAAAATAATAATAATAATAATAATAATAATATAATAATAATAATATAATAATAATAAACTATATACATAAATGTAGTAAAAGTGCTGAAAGGGGGGGGTGGGACCGACATACATAACATAGCGCGTCTATACACGTTTGCATGAGTATGAACACGGGCGTATATTCTCGCGTCTCTCGGTGTCTCGATATCAGCAAAAGAAAAAGTGAAAAGCTGAGCCACACCCTCGTCGACAACGTGTATGAGTGAGAGAAGTCAAAAAAAAAATTTTAGAGATATAAATATATATATATATATATATATATATATATATATGTGTGTGTGTGTGTGTATATGTTTGTATATCTTTCAAATATATATGAATACATATGAATATATGTATATATATATATATATATATATATATATATACATATATATTTCAATATATCTGTATATATCTATGTATTTATATATATATATAGATGTTATATATATATATATTTATATAGAGAGAATGAAAGAGAAAAGAAAATGGACGTATAACGTCGACCGCCGACGTCAAGGTCGAGAGATACTCTCGTTCCTCTTCTGGAGGTGTTCCGCGTAGGTCGCGTGGGCAGGCCAGAGAGAAAGAGAGAGAGAGAGAGAGCGAGAAAGAAAGAGAGAGAGAGAAAGAGAGAGAGCGACAGATAGGAAGAGAAAAAGAGAAAGATTGACTATCACAAAGGAAACTCATAAATAACTAACACGTAAAACGATAATAATATTAAGAACGTTTTCGAGGCGGTATATTTAACTGAGAAAAACAGCATACGAGACGCATGTAGTAAGTATGTATATATATATATATATATATATATATATATGTATATATATATATATACGTATGTTGTAATGCGATGGACCTATAAAAAAAAAAAAAAAAAAAAAAAAAAGAAAAAAAGAAAAAAAGAAAAAAAAAAATTCAAAATTAAAAAAAAAAAAAAAAAAAAAAAGAAAGGAAAATTGATAGCAGATAGGAACGAATGAGAAGAGAAAAATAGGAAAGAATAAAAAAAAAAAAAATAGAAAAAGTATCGCATGATCTGAAAAGAAAAAAAATTTCACGGGATGAGGATACTTCATTTCATTTTTTTCCGCAATCTCGCAAACGCGCAATTGCATTATTCTTGCATTATTCTTCACTCATTGTTCCTTCTACACACTCTCTTTTTTTTTTTCCCCACACTTTTGTCTCTTGTTTTCATTTAAAAGCAAATATTCATAATTAAATAAAATATAAAAATGGTAGCTTTATTAGTCCATTACGAGAGCTTCGACTCGAGGACCTGCGAGGTATTTACAAAGATCAATAATCGACATGTCTGTTATAAAATGAAAAAGAATGTGAAGAGAGAGAGAGAGAAAAAAAAAAGAAAAAGAGAGAAAAAGAATAAAAAAGGAAGAAGAGAAAGAAAGAGAGAAAAAGAAATAGAATTTTTGAACTCTTGACTCGAGAAGAAAAAGAGAAGAGGAAAAAGAAAGAAGCTAAAAAGGGAAAAAAGAGAAAAGAAAAAAGAAGAAGAAAAAAAAAAAGAAAAAGGAAGAACGAGACAACGAAGTAGACGCAATCTGTCTTTCTTTTCGAAATATAATAAGATCTAATCGCGTATCGCGAATGTCAACGACGACAACTACGATGTCGAGTCGAAAGAATCAAGGTGTAAGAGATATGAAAATATAGGGTATGTATGTATATATGTAATATGACGATGACGGCAATGACGAGATATGACGATGATATTCACGCTAACTCTAAGACAGAAAATAAAGGCAATTACATTCTACGTTCTTTCTTGGGTAAATTGTGTGTGTGTTTTTTTTTATACTATACCTAATAACGAACGAAAATATTTCGAGTAATAGCTATTCGAAACATATTATTTTATGATCCCATTATCAAAAACGTAATAATAATAATAATAATAATAATAATAATAATAATAATAATAATAATATAATAATAATATAATAATAATAATAATAATAATAATAATAATATAATAATATAATATAATATAATATAATAATAATAATAATAATAATAATAATAATAATAATAATAATAAAAGTCGCCTAATATGATTTGCAGCAGGTTAGTCTTTTAACTGTACATTCAACTCAGACGCGAGACATTCTCGGACTACAACGATCGAAATTGTTCTCAAAATTGGATTATTTCATAATATCTATAATCATCAATGCATTCTCTCCTCTTCTCTAGCACACTTTTGTCTCTCTTACTCCCTCCCTTTCATACCTCTCTTAACGCTAGTATAGTCATCTGATAGGAACTTTCAGTATTGCCTAGCTTTCTGGATATATTATTTTCGTACTATAAATATATATATATATATAAAAAAATTCTTCGACATTTTATATATATATATATATGTATATGTATGTATGTATGTATGTATGTATATATAAAACACCTGTTAGTTTAGGGGCCCCCTAGATTATCACACGGGCCGAGTAGTGAGTTTTCTACAGTTTTCTACATAATATGTATGTATGGGGGATACGCGCGATACTACGCGATAAGCTTGTAACTTTCGACGCGTAATAATCGTTCATCAATACGAAATTCGAAATTCGATTGATGATATCGTGAAAATCGACGATAAAAAGAAAAGTAATATTTATAATAACGCAAATTCGAGAATTTTAGCACTTTTCTTTTTCTTCTTTTCTTTTCGTCTTTTCGGGACAACATCAATACGTACGCGGTATTTCGATTCGAAAAAATTATGAGCTAATCGATCGAATTTCGAGGATCGCAGATTAAAAGAGAAAGGATGATAAAAATGATAATAATAATAATAATAGTAATAATAATAAAAAAAAAAAAAAGAAAAACATTAGAAAGAAGTAAAGGGAAAATAGTATCGCGCGCGATATAGGATCACTTAGGAGTCTAAGAGGTCAGCCAGACACTCACCGGCCGTGGTGGTAGCTGTGCTGGCCGCAGCGGCCGCCGGATGTTGCTGCTGCTGCGGCTGGAACATCGCCGTGGGATGAAGGAACAAAGATCCATACATCATGTTTTCATCGGACTGTTGCTGTTGGGCAGATTGTTGCTGCTGCTGCTGCTGTTGCTGTTGTTGTTGCTGCTGCTGCTGCTGCTGTTGTTGTTGTTGTTGTTGTTGTTGCTGCTGTTGCTGCTGGGCAGGTTGTTGCTGATTGGTCACAATGAGAGGAGAGTTAGGAATGGTCGCGCTAGCACAGACCGGTTGCGCGGTAATCGGTGCACCAGGTGTAGGAGGTACCAGACTACCCTCTTCAACGGCCACGCGAACCGAGTCGATGTGCCGTCGTGAGAAGACGTGCTCCTGAAGAGGTGATTTCGGTGAGTACCGGACGGAGCAAAGCCTGCACTCGTCCGGTCCGGTCGGACCGCGATGTGGTTGAACGGCTGAGCCCTCGGCCGGTAACCCAGCCGCGAGCCTGGCCTTCTTTTCCTTGGCACGCGCGTTCTGGAACCAGACCTGCAACTCGTCTCCATTAGTCCGTAAGCCAGGCCTAAGTTTGATCCTGTAGTTAAGGATAAGACGAAAGTTCGTGCTAATTCACGTGTTCGAGGTTGTTGGGCTCACCTGGACGACACGTTTCGGTAGGCCTATCTCGCGCCCGAGCATCTCGCACTCGGCCATAGTTGGCGTCTTGTAGTCCGAGAAGAGCGATTTCATCACCTTCACTTGCGTCGCCGACATCTGCGTTCTGTATCTCTTGCCAGCGGATTGTCCGGTGGCCCCAGCGGTTATACTCGTGTTCCCGCTAGCAGCAGGACTGACCGTGGTACCGGCGTTAACTCCAGTCGCCGGTCCTTGCCTCGAACTTTGAGTGCTCGATGCCGGACTCGCTGGTCCACTCTCGTCGTCCAAGAATTCAGTTGTTTCGCTCATACTATCGTCATCACCACAAATACTACGTTCCGAAAGATCGGTCAGCGGACCGCAATCGCTACCACCCCGGAAGTGGCCACTGTGTTGCTCCTCTAAGAGATTGCTCAGACCACCGAGACTTAGTTTCACCGGACGGCTCAAATCGACCGGTTTGCTCAGATCCAATGGCGATTCACCGATATTAACACCGCTTTGATGGTTCGATGATTCCTGTTTGCCGTTGCTAGCGTGAGCCTGAAGCTCGCTGATGTATCGTTTCATTGATTCCTCGTAATATTTCTTCAGTGAAGCTTCCATGTCCGTGTTGAAAGGCGGAAAGAGTGGTGGCATCATATTCGGCGTGCTGGGATTCGATGGTGCGGATTCCATCGATAACTCCTCGTCCGGTATGTTGTCAATGTTAACTTCCCCACGTGCTACTTGATCCGCGTGTTTACTGCTCAGATGTGACTCCAATGCGGACTTTACCTTGAATAACGCCGGACAGAATGGGCATCGTTTATTTATCACCTGACTGTGTGCACGAAATTGGCCTTTGCGCTCGCGAGCACGCGTATTTTGAAACCACACTTGTACAACACGCTTCTTCAGTCCTACCTCTCGTGCGATCGTCTCCAACATCTTTCTCGATGGATTCGACTCAATTTGATACTTTTGATAAAGGTAATCCAATTGTTCTGGTAATATCGTTGTCCTCAAACGTTTGTCTTTCGGTTGTTCGCTATGCTCCGAATTCGAACGCGCATCTGTACCCGAGGTATCATCAAAGTCTTCGTATTTCCTCTTTCTGTCTTGCATCATAGCGATCAAAGGATGAGGAGAATCCGTTGCGGCTCCGGAGGTAGCGTTCAGTGCTTGCTGTTGTAGAATTCCGAATGGAGAGTCTGGCGGATAGGCCGGTGGGAATAGGGACGGGTTCATGATATGTACTAGCTGATGTTCGCGCCAAAGTTCGAATCGACCGAACATCAAGTTGCATTTGTCGCACTGAAAGCTACCTTCCTTGGACTCAGTTTGTGGCTGCTGTTGTTGTTGCTGTTGTTGTTGCTGTTGTTGCTGTTGCTGCGATTGCTGTTGAGACTGTTGATGTTGTTGGGACAACGTTTGTTGCTGATGATGGGGAGAGGCCGTTGCGTTCAACGGTTGTTGCAATTGTTCCGCAAGAGCAGGCGTAGTCGGTGGATTGTTGGTGACAGCATTGGTGGTAGTAGTTGTGGAACTGCTGTTACTATCCTCTGAACTTAAAACAGCAGCGACTTGGGCTGCCGCAGCTTGAGCTTGAGCGCTACGCTTTGCGTCTTCCTCTTTAAAACAATGTGTTTTCTGATGACGAATAAGTTCGTAATATCTTTGGAACACCAAAAGGCATTTCTTACACTGATAATTCAATCCCGGTGTTCTTTGAAATCTTCCAGATCCGTCGTCACCCTCACGTCCACCAGGTGTCACGGGTTCCGCGGCCGGTTGATTTTCATACACTTTCCGTGCTTTCTGTCTAGCATTCTGGAACCAAACGACTATTACTCGCGGACTGAGTCCAAGTAATTTGCTTAGATATTCCAAATCGTCGTCTTTGGGATAAGCATTGTTCTCGAAGAATTCTTGTAAAACTTTGATTTGATAGTCGGTGAATCTAGTTCGATTTGCACGTTTTCCTGAACTACCGCCTGATGAATTACTACCGTTGCTGTTACCTCCGAAGGAATAATCCGTCGGTCCACGTCCAGGACTTAATGATCTCTGCGGTGTCAACGCCATGGCAGCGATCGCACTTGGTACGACTCCTCCACCGCCTGGCGTAGGACTTGCAAAATTCTGTGGTGTTAGTTTTGGCGGTAACATTGGTGTGCTTGGTGCAGTGGTGGTTGAAGGAGTATGAGATGAAACATCGTGATGGATACCTGAAAATACTGAACTCATACTGAGAGCCGGAGAATGTGGTCGTGATTGTTGCCCACCGGAGCTACCAGGTGAATGATGTTGTTCTTCCTGATGCGATTGTTGCGATTGTTGGGACTGTTGATGACATTGCGGCTGATCTAGCGCCTCTTGTTTTATTTCCGTAGTCTGTGAGTTACAGACCGTGGCCATTGACGGTGGTGGTGTCGTTTGCTTATTCGGGCTTTTATCGTCCGACGAGCTACCTCCCGATACGCTCGAATTTAATGGAGTAACTTTAGCCTCTCCAGTTTTCTCATACTCCTCCAGATTCAATGTGGTACTCGGTGGATTGTTAAAATTATACGGGCTATCTTTGTTACGTTGTCTTTCTTTAAATAACGTATTGCGGAACCAATGCTTTATGACTTTAGGTGGTAAGCCACTCTGTGCGGCCATGTCTAAAATTTGTTCTTCACCGGGGGAGTTATTGATGTCAAAGTGTGCTCTCAAGATCTTTAGTTGTTCGTCCGTTATACGCGTACGTGCTCGTTTCTGCGAAGCTGCTGCATTTGCCTGTGGAATGGACAGAACCATACGCGATTGCAGAATGGATAATTTTTAATGTTTGACTGTTTAAGTCGAATCATTTAAAAAATTCAATTGCTGATAAGAATTTAAATGCAATCTATGAACGTGCACTGAACATAAAACTAATGGCAAGTAATGGCTATGCTCGAATAAAATAAAAAATAGTTTACATGCTAAATTAAGGAACGTTCCTTGAAAGTATCTCTTACCGCAGCTGCTTGCTGCTGTTGCAAGGCGAGATGTTGTTTCGCAAGTAAATCAGCTTGAGCATTTATAGGAGGATAAGCCGCGGCTGCTCCATCATACGGAGGTGGTGGTAACATCATTGGAACCAAAGGTGGTTGGAGATTCATTGCTGCCAAAGCTGGTACATTTAGTCCCAGAGGTAATCCCATCATACCCATCATTAGACCCGGATATTGTTGCAATTGTTGCTGTAGTTGAGACGCTGCCATTGCATTCAAGGCAGCTTGCATTTCAGACACCTGCTGAGCCAACGTTAACTGAGCATGTTGCTGTTGCTGTTGTTGCTGCTGCTGCTGTTGCTGTTGCTGTTGTTGCTGTTGTTGCTGCTGTTGTTGTTGTTGCTGCTGTTGCGGTATAGTATGTTGGTGTTGTGGATTAGTAGGTAGAACCGTAGGCGTAATAGAGTCGGTGCTCGATACCGGGGTATTGCTCAAGACGGGCGTTGTTGCCGGAGTGGTAGACGTTGCTTCCGGTGTTCTGGTAATACGTTCTTTGATCTCTAAGCTGTCTTCCTTTTCCTTTTCACGTTGTTCTTTATCAGAGCTCATGTCCTGTGGCTGACCCGCCGCTGGTGTAGAACTTCTAGGTGCCGTCGTTGTAGAAGACGATGTTGCCGCTGTCACTACGACGCTTTTCTTTTCATATTCACACTTAAATTGTTGAGCGTACTTCTCAAGGAACTCACGCGGCACTAAATCTCGATGAACTTCTTCACAATGAGCTTTTAGCACCCAAACACTACTGAACTCCTTGTTACAATGCTGACAAGTACTTCTAGTTAACTCGGGGATAACGTCTTCGTCTGTATGTTCTTCAACTTCTTCTTCTCTTTCCTGTGCAGCCTGAGCAGCAAGCGCTTGCTTCTGTTGCTCCTGCTTTTGTTGTTCTTGCTGAGCTTGAAGGGCTGCTGCGGCTTCCTCTTCCTTCCTTTGACGTCTTTGATGATTTTCATTGAATTGCATCACGAGATCGAAACCGAAACTCTCCAGAAGATGTTTGTACATTTGTGAAGTTTTGTGACGTGGCTGAGCTAAAAGCTCTTGAGCAGTCTGAGACGAGTGTTGCGTCACCTGCTGCAAATGTTGATGAGGTCCTGGTGTCGTGGACGTAGGTGGTGGTGTTTTAGCAGGACCGGTAGAAGCTAATTGTTGCGAAGCTGCTAATTGTTGGAACAATGCCAATGGATTGCTGAAGATACAATACAATTGTTGATGAGTAGAAAGTTGTTCTTGATTTACAAAAAGAGCGCTGCAACGAGGACAAGAGAGCATCGTACCGGCATTACTGGTATTGGTGTTGCACGGTGGACTATTGGGACTCGAAGGTGGTGGTTGTTCGATTAACGGACGAGCAAGATCTAGTTGTCCGCTTGCAGCAAGATCCGGTAGCTTGCTCGCACGAGTCTGATGCAAAACACTTCTCATGTGAATGTCCAATGTACTGCCTTGGGAATAAGCGACCTTACATATGTTACATTTGTACGGCTTTTTATCCTGATCTTGTTGGGAGTCCGGGGACTCTGTTGGACTAGCCGGCGGTACGACGGAGATTAAGGTATTATTGTTCCCTTGTTCTTGCATAGCTCGTTTTAATTTATGCAAATGGCTGACGCTATTGTAATGTACCAAAAGTATATTCTTCTGCGTGAAACTTTCCTTACAAACGTCGCACTTGTACGGCCTATTGGGATCTAAATACTTTTCCATGGGATATGACATTTTTTCACCTTTGCGATGCAACAAGGTCTTGTTGTGTCCCGTTAAATAACTTTGCCTTGTAAATGCTACTTTACACCGATGACACTTAAATTTCCTTCCAGGATCGTGATAGGAATCCTCGGCGACAGGTTGACTGTTAAGATAATCCTCCAAAAGACGTTGTTCCTTGTGTAACGGAGAGGAATCGCTTGCATCGCTTTCCTCCTCGTCGCCTCTACCACCATCATCTTCAGCGTTCTGTTCGCCGATCAGGCCACCCTGTCTCCTTATAGCTTCCTCGGTCAAGGCTTGTAGCAATGGATGTGCATGAAGCAAACTCTGTTTATATTGAGCGAGCTCGTCCTCGTGTAGATCAGCATGTGCAGACTCGAGATGTCTTTGCAACGCTTGAACCGATCGAAAGGATCTAGCACATAGCGCGCACTTGGTAGCATCTCTTATCGCATGGTATTGAGAATGTTGTTGAAGTTTCTCCAATGTCTTGAAAGCCAAACTACATTGTCCACATCTGTACTTGTATACATGCTTTTCGCTTACCGCAAGGGTCGGGGTGCTAGCTGGATGAGCTTCTCTATGATGTTGCTGAAGTTCCTCGAGGGATCGGCACACTCGACCGCATACAGTACACCGAGCTATTTCCTCGACTTCCTCGTTTCCACCAGAACGTTCGTTTGTATCTTCTTCTTGGTGCAATTTGCTCGTCGTCGAAGGTGAAGTCGGTGTTGTCACCGCTGGCGTTGAACTACTTCGCGGATTGTTATTCAACCAATGACTCTGATCCACTAAAAGTAGCAATCTCTGGAGACCATCGGCATTTACCGAGTGTATTTGCATTACGTGTTTCTCCAAGGCAGCGCGTTCCCTGAAGCCGTCTTGGCATAGCGGGCACAACAATTCAGGTGGGGGTTCCTCCTTTACTACCTCAGCCTTGTCTTCTGAGTCTTGAACGTGTGCCACTTGCAAATGTTGCTTTAATTCCTCTCGCGATGTCGGCTGATACGTGCAATACGGACAATTTATTTCCTCCTGTTCATTCTCCGCCTCTCCTTCCACTTCTTGATCATTTTCCGGTTCTTGTTTAACTTCGCTACCACAGTCGCTGCCTTCGTCTCGTCGTTCTGTAAATATCATAAAGAAAAAAAACAAACATTTTCGATTTTTCGATATATTATAAAAAATATCATTCGTTGGAGTATTAAACGATATCATTGATCGAACAATAGTATCAACGAGCAATTATATAAATATCTGAACAATCCGCGAAATTAACGTGCTATTTCGATTTCCCATAAACGCGTGCTATCCCGCCGCTCGATAATATCCACACGTAGAAAATGAAAATTCTCACGGGCACAGAGATAACGCATCCATTCGAACTTTCCAGCCGGTAAATATGTCTCTTTCACTTTGCAGAACGGAAAATTGAACTTCGGCATTAACCGTTTAATATCGAACGAGCGCGCAGGACAGCCATCCATTTTACGGTGATTCGTTTCCGGAGACATTAACTCGGTACGCGACGAGAGAAAGTAAATTATAGATAGTAAACTATGGCGGTGCTACGAAATAAAGTTCGTATTCAGTGTCACGTACGACTGCTTTTGTGGCGAGGCATATTTTCTACCTCTCATTAAAGTGATTACGCACATCGAAGAAGAAGGCGGCTCTTCTGGCGATTACCTTACTAGCCGACAATGAACGAACTATGCTATGTACTTAAAACGGTAGATACATGAGCATTAACATTTTTCTTTTATTTTTTACATCGTAATATTACATTTATTATATTCTTTCGAACGACAACGATAACGAAAAGAGGAAACAAGAAAAACAAAAAATTTCGAACGAAGTTATGTCAAAGTTTAGAACGAGTGCATTTCCAGATGGTTCCTTAAATTTGTCTAACAATGACTTTGCAATTTTAGTGCATTAATAATACGAAATTATCATCGATGACAGTTTGTACGAAGAAAGGGGAGAAGAGAGAGAGAGAGAGAGAGAGAGAGAGAGAGAGAGAGAGAGAGAAGAGAAAAGGACAAAAATAAAAAAGAAATATAAAGAGAGAAAAGGAAGAAAAGAGAAGGAAGGAAGGAAGGAAGGAAAGAAAGAAAGAAAGAAAGAAAAATAGAAATAAAAAGAGAAGAAAAATGAATTCAGCTATTTATCTCGTATCGTGTATTGTCCGAAACCGCATTTTTTACATCAGTTGGCGTCAGTTGTTACTTTGTAACGCGACTCAATGAAACGCGCGCGTGCTACTCGTATATTTATGTAAGTACAGGCCACCGATATATATAATAACATTGTGCGTTGCGCGTGTTATACGGGACACGCCACGGCCATATGCCGTACGAAATTACCGTAATCCTGATCTAATTACGAAATAATCGATAAGAGCATTGAATTCATTAAGGGCGTGATGCGTGTATATAACGGCACGTTAATTTTCATCGACAAACAAAATTTGATTTTTATCCTAATAAATAAAGTGAACTTTTTGAAATCTTTAACTTTAAGTAGAAGTAAGAAAAAAATAGTTCCATTGAATAACGTAAAAGAGAAATATCACCGCCATAGTATACTCATACAATATGCATTAACGCATGTACGTCAAAGAAATAGAATAGAAGCTTAAAACGGAGCGTAGGCCAAGGATAATATCTTCATTTATGATGCGGTACTTACCGTTGTTGGTACTCGGAGCATTAGGCGTCGTTGGCGTAGTTGGACTTGGTTGCTGCGTAGGTGGTACATCGGGATCGCTTACCACTTGGAATACATCACCTATGTCGGTGTGCGGCGTCTCGTTTCCTTGAATGCCACTTCTACGATGAAGTTGGTGTAGTTGCTCCATTTGAAGATGTCTAAGAGATCGAACGTGCTGTAAGAGAGGTAACCTGTGCCTCGCGCTAAAACCGCAAAGAGCGCAATGATAGAGTTTCCCCGGTGATGGTATATTGGCACTGGCCTCTAAAAGATGACGAAGTAGGAGAGCTGCAGCTTCGTGCCTGGGCGATGCCGCGTGCAGAGCTAACTTGTGGGCACTGTTCGTATAATAATCACACGCATGACAACGCAATTGGGCTGCACTCGTAGGCGAAGCCAAATATTTTAGCTTCCATTCGTTTCGTGGACCACCCTCCTTCACGTGATTAACGTGTTGCAAACGTTGAAGATGTTTGTCGGTTTTGCAATGAAGTTGAAAATTTGCTTTCAGGTTGGTCTTGTAGGAACAAAGTTTACAGACGAAATGTCCAGCAACGAGTGCGAGTATTTCGCCCTCTCGAGTTCTCGTTCTATCGGCGGCTAAATGATGGCCGAGGGCCTCCAACGAGTCGGTTGCGAAATTGTTACAAACGCAACAGTGGTACAAGTGAGAAGGGTCTGGATCCGCCGGTTCTGGTGGTGGTTCCATGCTATCTGGGGAAAGGCCAACGTCTCCTGCGAGACCACCCATTGCACCCATACCTGCCATGCCACCCATCAGTTCTGGTGGAAGCTGCGGTGGTAATTGACCGCCCGTCATCATTTGGATTAAAAGAGCCTGATTGTAAGCCATGTCCGCTAATGCGGCTTCGGCGTGTTGAGGCTTGTCCAAACCGCCGAGATGTAGTAACTGTTCCAGCTGCTGTTGATGCTGTTGTTGAGCCTGTTGATGATGATGCTGCGCTTGCTGATGATGAGACTGCAACGCCGAGAGCGTCTGCATGTGCTTCACGTTTTGCTGTAATACCAGCATGTTGTGCGTATGCTTTTCACTGGTCATGTGTATCCTGAGATTACGCGCGACGTTGGTCTCGTAGTTGCAAACGTCGCAGCGAAACGTAGGCTTAGGCTTTCCCTGGCTTCCAGCTTGACCGCTAAGATGCGGACTGTGATTTTGTTGATGATGAGGGCTGCGCGTTGGCATCGGTGTGTCCTGAGAAGAAGACGGATTGTTCGTACCCGAAGCACCGCCGCCGCCCTGTTGAAGTTCTTGCATATTGTTTAGATGCTTATCGCTCTGCATGTGTATACTCAAATTGCCCTTCGTCGTGGTCGAGTAATTACACACTTCGCATCTGTACGGCTTGTATCCGCAAGTATACGTCTCGCCACGCGCTAGCCTAGGGTGAGGCTGACCAGCGATGCAATAGATACACGATGTCTCGCTTTCCGGATGTTTCTCCTTCATATGAATCTCAAGAGTTTCTTGGTACTTGTAATGCCAATTACACTTGGGACATTTTAAAGTCTTACATGAATTCCGACTATGAATACCGGCGAGTGGTCCACCTGGACCTGCTAGTCGACTACTGGCCAATATCAGTTCGCATTTAGGACACTCGACGCCACTCGGCCTACCTTGCATGTGTTCCGGACAAACGCCTATCGTTGTGCCGGTAAGAAAGTTTGGTGGCTGTTGCGTCAAGGCCGCATACGAGGAAGGTGAGCCCTTTGTGGATGTGGTCGGCGGTGGAGGTGACGTGTAATGCAATGCCGCGGCATCGGGTGCTTTTGCCCAAGACGCGGCACTCACTTGACCACCAGTCCACTGCTGTTGCTGTTGATGTGTCTGATGATTATAGATTGGATGATTCGAATGTGACGTAGGAGTACTGGGAGTGCTGGAGGACGGCCTCTGTATCGTTTGTTGTTGCTGAGGGCTGCTAGGTATGCCGGGGGTACTAGAAGGCGTACTCGTCGTCGTAGGCGCCTCGTGTTCCGTCGATTCGCTGCGTTGCTGTTGCTGCTGTTGATTTTGCGTTTGCGCCGGCGATGATTGGGCGCAGGTCGAGCTCGTAACTGGTTCGAGAAAGCTAACCAGCGGCTGTTTCCCCCTACCAACCGCCTGTATAATGGCGGACGCAGTCGAGTGCGAAAGTATCTGCCTCTCGTCTTCCATCAAATTTATTTGATGTTCGCCCTGGGCATGAGCGACGAAACTTTTAGCGTAGCCGAAGCTGAGCTTGCAAATGAAACACATTAGGATGGGCTTTACGGGCACGGAAGCAGCCGGAGGTGGGGGCGCTGCCGGTGGAGGAGGAGGTTGCTTGCTACCTTCCGCACTCCTATAACTAATTACTCGATAACTATGCATAACAGGCAAATCCGGATTATGTTGCTGCTGCGCCGATCTCTGTTGCTGTTGCTGTTGCTGCTGCTGTTGGTAAGCTTGATGAGCGTAGAGTCGCGACACGTAGTAGGCGCTAGCGATTTGAGGGAATACCAAAGAATGAGGAACGGAGACGCCACGACCGTCGACGATGCAGCCGTCCGGCAAAGAATCGTCCTCGCTGAGCTCGCTTTCGCCTTCTATGATGTAAGCCGAACCGTCCGGATTGTAAACTATCTTCCCGTCGAACTTCTCGACGTCCCCACCTGTTGGACTTGGACTAGGACTCGGAGCTTGTTGTTGTTGTTGCTGAGCTTGCGATTGCATTGTTATGGTAGTGGTCGTGGTCGTGGTGGTCGTGTCCGCGATGGGGGTAGGTGTCGGTATCGCGTCGCGAGTGCAGGGTTCTGTGCCCGAGGGTGGACTAGCCGTGCGGGGGTGGTGGGGCTGATGAAGGGCAGCCCCAGCAGCCGGGGGGGACCCGCCCCCTCGACCCCCCTCCTCCTCCGGGCTCATCTCCTGCTTTTGCTGCGCGTACGGGGAATTTTGGAAAGGCCCGCCGTGTTGCTGCTGTCGCTGATTCTGTTGTTGTTGTTGTTGTTGTTGCTGCTGCTGCTGCTGCTGCTGCTGCTGCTGCTGCTGATGATGATGGGCCGCCACCAGCTGCTGATAGAGCTGATGTTGCCCGATCGCGCTTGACGCGTGTTGCTGAAGATGAGAGGGAGGAATGTTGTGATGTTGAAGGTGGTACTGGGGGGGATGGGGCTCACTGGAGGGCATCACCCCAAACGTGAGGCGAGCTCCAGCCTCACATCACCCACGGCGCCTGGGCCTACGTTTTTCAAACTTTCTCCTCCCTTCCTTTCCTCTCCGCTCCTTGAGCTTTCTATTTCTCTCCTTCCTCCTATTGCTATTTGTCTCGCCGCCTTTCCTTCTTCCTCCTCGCCGACAGACGCTTTCCTAGCTACCCCGACGCAACCCCAGGTCGTACCTGAAACATCGAAAGAACATTTAGCTGAGATATTTCTCGGACTAACTTATTTGCTTATATTACCTTATGTGTACGTTTTAACGTTAACCTGAATAAACGCGACAAATTTCGAGGACTTCTCATGAAAGATAACAGGGATTACGTTGAGAATCACAAGCTGGGCCTACAAAGAATAAATGCCGACAGAAGATTCTTTCTTGTATACGCGGATCTTACGACGGATACAAACATTTGCGGACTCAGCTGTATTTGCAACCTATCGAACGAGCTTATCTGTCGATTGGATATCGATGAGTTCCCTGTGACCCCCGAGAATAACGTTAGAACGGAATAACGAATGACGAAAAGGAGGTGGTTTCACGGAATGAATGCTCCTCTTGTGCGTGCTTAGATCAAAGGTCTCTCTCATTGTCCGCCTTCCACGCGTTCCTCTCTCTCACTCTCTCTCTCTCTCTCTTTCTCTCTTTCTCTCTTTCTCTCTTTCTCTCTTTCTCTCTTTCTCTCTAACGTGCCTCGTAGAAAAGGTAACAAGAGCCCACCTTGTTCGCTACCGCAAACAAACGACAAGGCCACGCGACCGTAACAGTCACGAAGACTCTTTTTACCTCAACCCCATGAGATGATGACTCCTAAAACTGGTCGAATGAATGAGATGAAACATTACTTCAAACATTATTATCGTTCATTATTCCTGTCCCTGTAAGAGAGACCGTGTGTTACCACACATAATCCAATCCTTAGTAGACGAATAACACGGGTCTTTGACCATTTGCAAGATTTAACGTATTATAAATGAAGATAGTGGGAGTATACTTTATGTTCAACATAAGGAGGAACGAAGAAGAAAGAAATGAGAAGAGAAGAAAGATAAAAAAAAAAAAAGAAAAAAAAAAACAAGGAAAAAGAGAAAAAAACGAAAGAAAAAAGAGAGAGAGAGAGGGAGAGAGAGAGAGAGAGAAAAGAAGAAAGATCTTTCAACGGCGCTTCCCTCTTCCTTCCATTTCATCCTTTGCCGTTGGCTAAAGGCACATATCGTTGGACATTATGGTAGAGACGCGTACGGCATTACGTCGACTCTTCTGTCCCTTCTTTCCCTCTTTCCCCCTTTTCCTCCTCCTTTTCCTCTTCCTCCTCCTCCTACTCATCGGTCCATCATCACCACGGTTATAATTCCGCGGTGCAAACTCCATAATTCAGTGACCGTATCCCCGTGGCCATCGTTTTCACAAACGATACCATTTTTTATAATGACCAAGAAGGCCGATCGTTTTCCTTGTATTATCGGCGATCTTAAAAGGACGAACGGACCGACTTCACCTAGGCGAATTCTTCGTGCGCGGCCAAACGAAGAGAAAGAAAGAGGGAGAGAGAGAGAGAGAGAGAGAGGGAAAAGTTAATCGATGAAACCAAGTATTCTTCGTCCCTCTTTCTCTTTTTTTCTCCCATAAAAAAATTTCAACGGGTATAACGTAATGGATAAAAATTAACATTTACTACAGATAGATACAGATATATACATATATATATATATCTGGATTGCTGAATCGATATCACCATGATTTATCATTACTCTGTTTATCCCAATAGCGTCAAAATTTTCTTTTCCTTTTTCTTCTTTTCTAACATTTTCGTAGAAAAAAATTTCAGAAAGGAAGGAAAAAAGAGATGGATAGATAAATAAAGAGAGAGTGAGAGAGAAAGAGAGAAAGAGAGGGATAGAGAAAGCATATACGTAAAATGAGATTAGAAATACAATGCCCGTGCATGGGCTGGAAAAGAACAAACACAAAAGCGTTGGACTTTGGGATTCGGGCATGTTGTGTAACCGAGAACATCTGCCAATCTGGTAACACCTGCCTCGTCTCTTCTATTTATTGTAGATTCGATAGAGAACGAACTTAGGCTTTTTCTTCCTTCCAAACTTTTTCTCTATCTCTCTTTCTCCCTCTCTCTCTTTCCTCTTATATCCTCGTTCCACGAAATAATTATTTCGTTTTGATCTATCCTAGACCTCTGTTTATCTTTTTCTCTATTGCATCTGATGCACTCGTTGAATAATAAATCTCACGTGTTAGTTATTGATTAATGTATGCTTTCTCTCTCTTTCTCTCTCTCTCTCCCTTTCTTTCAATGTTATGTTTGTCAAGTCATAGTCATATGAGAGGAAACATATCTAACTCGACATTTTCTTTTATCTTTTACAATATGCTTATATGAATATTACGTGATCGATTAAAGAAATATTATATCCAATATATATATATATATATATATATATATATATATATATATATATATATATATATATGTATATATATATATATATAATATATTTATGTATAATATACATATATGTATGCACGGACATATAATTACACATTAGGATCGCAGTTATCTGCTTATTACAATGTTACCGCAGTTACTTTATAAGGTGCAGGTCAAATCGATTTATACCTTACGTAATAGCTTTGGTTGGCCATTCGTAATATTGCTAACAGTGTTGCTAAACTGTAAAATGATCGGAGTAAAGGATATTTTAAGGAAGAGTATGGTGTAAGAGGAAGAGGATAGTAGAGGACGAGGGGAGGGGACGAGGGGGAGAGGACTAGGGGGAGGGGGTGGGTGGGATTAGAGTGAGAGACTTAAAAAGAGAAAAGTAAATATATGCGTGTATAGAAAAATTATAGGATTAGAGATTCAGAAGATTAGAACGAGTGTCAGAATGATATCCTGTTTTTTCTTTTCGTCATATTTATCTTTCTTCTTTTTCTCTATCTCTCTGTTCCTTTTTTCTTATATCTCACGTACAAAGGAAAAGACAGACGGCATCGATGATGCATAATTATCAAGTTTGGTAGAAAGTACGACGCAGGTGGTGGCTGATAATTTGAAGGAAGGAGAGATAAAGAAAGACAGAGACAGAGAGAGAGAGAGAGAGAGAGAGAGAGAGAGAGAGAGAAAAGAAAAAGAGTACGAAGGATTGAAGGTCGCCTTCAATTTTTCAATGAGGTGACCGAATAAGAGAAGAAGAAGAAGAAGCAGAAGAAGGAAGAAATAGTTCTCGATGATGACGACTCTGACGATGATAATGATGATGATAATGACAACGAGGACAACGAGGATGAGAACGACGACGAGGATGAGGATGATGATAATGATAATGATAATGATAATGATAATGATAATGATAATGATGATGATGATGATGATGATGATGATCACGATAATGACGATGATGGGAGTTAAACATTCGGCGAACAACCGCGATCCACTGTCCAGCTTTTGTTTGTCCTGTCGTTTCACCGGAAACCGAACCGATGGTTGTTGCTTATAGGAGGAATATATTTTCAACTCGGTGGCACGAAAGCTCCCTTTTGTGTGTTCTCTCACCGACGGCAAAGAGAAAAGAAAAAAAGACTTTGCACAGCCATGAGGGTTTTTCGGGGGCCCATATGACGACGATCGACGAATGGGCCCTCCTCCTCCTCCGCTTCTTCTTCCTTCTCTTTCTCCTTCACCTTCACCTTCTCCGTTTCAGTATTCGATGGTGCCAACGAAAAAGGTAAAAGACAGAGAGAGAAAGAGAGAAAGAGAGAGAGAGAGAGAGAGAGAGAGAAAGGGAGAAAGAATAAAAAATAAAATTAAAACGTGATAAAAAAGATAATAAAAAAATGAGTAATAATAATAATAATAATAATAATAATAATAATAATAATAATAATAATAATAATAATAATAATAATAATATATATATATATATATATATATATATATATATATATGTATATAAGAAGAAAACATAAGAAATGCAAAATACAAGACCGGAATTATGGACATCCAATTATCTCGTATGCGTCTCGTTATTTATTGAATATATATCGTGTGGCTGTTTATGTTACTCAGGCGAGTTCGCGTGTCGAACCGTGCAAAAGTGAGACGAATATGGTCAGGTAAGGGACCACGCGAACAAATTCGGACTCGTCCAACCCTAAAGACGTTCTACAGGAGAACCGGAAGCGGAAGACCGATCTGTTTCTGATACATCGAAAGTATGTCTCCTCGAATACAAACTGCACTCTACATTTTATATCTCACGGTAAGAAAGATTATTGTAATGTTTCGTGACACGTGGCCTCCTCCCTCCCCTCCTCTCTTTCTCTCTCTCTCTCTCTCTCTCTCTCTCTTTCTCTCTCATAATATTATTACACGTTTCCTTTGGTTTCGTTCGTTATCGTTTACCATTCTATTTTCTGACATCGAATATCAATATCCGAGATTAACCATACGTTTGATATACAGAAAGTTAGTATTATTATTATTATTATTATTATTATTATAATTATTATTATTATTATTAATATACCTTTGTATTCGATATAAATAAATATATACCATAGATATACATTTATGTATATAAGAGATGTATAAAGATTAGAGATTATTATTTCATTGTAGAATGATAAACGTGATTACGAAGAGTTTTACGATGTTACGTGACGTCAGTTGAGAGAATCCATGATCGATCGTGATCACTAAGATGGCGAGAAAACGTTATGGGAAGAAAGAAGGAAGATAGTAAGATGGTCTCTCTCTCTCTCTCTCTCTATCTCTCTCTTTCTCTCTCTCTCGAGTTTCTCGTGGATCGCGAGCGAGTAATTTACGTGCAACATGAATCCACCGTAACGCTTAATCCTGCGGTGGAGCTGGCGATTATGAAGTTAGGGTCCGGTTAGGTGCCGAAGAGACGAGAAGAGAGCCTCTTTGTGATATCAATTAAGTATGATTTGCCCAGAACCGAAGAGGAACGTTGCTCCACGCGCTACCCTTCGATCATCTCTTTTCCTCTGTATATTTTCATCTCCCTCCTTCATACCTCTATATCCCTCTCGCTCTCACCCCTACCACCCAGTAATCCAAGGTTTAACTCATTCCCTTATAATTTCCTCCCAATGCACCGTGAGAAACTCGCCCGTAACGCTCACGCACATAGTACCAGAAAGGTCACACATTATTGGATCTCCGTCCAATCATCGTTCTTCCTGGACATCCGGTCTAGACGCTAGTTCGGAGATCGACCAAGCTTTTTAAATGATTATCAGGCTTGACTTTATATATATATATATATATATATATATATATGTGTGTGTGTGTGTGTGTGTGTATTTTTTTAAAATTTCGTATAATTAATTTTCATATAAATTAATCTGAAATATTAAAATCGATAGTTGCATCGATTTTAATCGCATAATAAATATCTGACCATTGAATAATATTTACTTAGCTTTTTACTCGTTAAATATGTTATCGAACGAACAGATTTAGAAAGGGATTAGAATCTATTGAGAGTGCAGGAGGAAGAAGAAAAAGAAAAAAAAAAAAAAAAAAAAAAAAAAAAAGAAAAAAAAGAAAAAAAAGAAAAAAAAATGAAAGAAAGGAAAAAGAAGTGGAACAAAAAATAGCTCGAAATTAATAATTATACTCAAAACGGCATGGAGTTAACGACATTAATTTGAATTTCAAACGAGCCAAAGCTGGCAAAGAGGAAAATATTATTTTTAACGCGCTCGATACACGCGCTCTTCTCTTATAGTCGAAGTATAGTTACATATATAATACTAAACGGACAATGTTATGATCGTCGTCATCGTGATCGCCGTAGTCGTAGTCGTAATCGTCGTAGTCGTAGTAGTCGTCGTTGTATGGACGACGTTCATCCAAGGGCAAGAAATTCGTGACCGAATCTGATGTAGGCGTGCAAACTGTGCCCCGGTAGCAATGCGTTTTCAGTGTTGTAGGAAGTGCTGCCTTTTTTTTGACTACGTCGAACCTGTACCACCGTCGAACGTCGACGTCGACAACAACAACGACGAGGACGAGGACGAGGACGAGGACTACGACGACGACTACGATGACGACTACGACGACGACT
>NC_062191.1:1889923-1902423 GCF_912470025.1 Vespa velutina | reverse complement strand
AATGATAGATTTTATTCAAAATAACAAGAGGAATAAATATACACAAGTATCGATTATAACAACTGAAGTTAATATAATAGAAAGACAAGTATACACACACACACACACATATATATATATATATATATATCTTATTATCGTATATGCACATATAAGTATGACTAGTATAAATCTCTATATGTTATACCAATGTGTCACGAAAAACGTATGATCGATTTCAACAGAAGGGGCTGAAAGGGATGGGAATGGTTTAGAAATAAAGTGGGGGTGTTCCATAGGTCAAAAAGAATATAGACAAACAAACAAACATAAGGGATACACGTAGTTGGCCGTAGTCGAGAAGTTAGCCCTTATCTAAAGATTGGATCGGCCTGTTAGCCTCGCCTACGCCACACAACACAACGCAAAGGAAACTTCCTCCTTCGAAGAGCGAGCCCTCCTATCTCCTGTGATCCGATTAATTAATTCATACGATTAATTGCTGTATCCTTATCGCCGAGAAAATCTTCGGCTTCTCTGTTCGAGGAAGAAGAAGAGGAAGAAGAAGAAGAAGAAGACGAAATGAAATAAGTAAAAGAAAAAAGAAGAAGAATGGCCCGAGAGCCGACGACCACGACAACGAGGACGACAATGACAACGATCGAAGTCCTAAACATAATGCTCGTCGGCTCGTCCTCGTTGAAAAAAGGATCAGGAGTTTAGGTATACTTCGAGGACAAATAAGAGACATCACATACTGATCTGGATGCTGCAAGATGCAGCGAACTACCCACGCGAAAATAACAATTTCGTCGTTGGTAAACACGTACATAGGTAGACACACGTACGCATACATACATACATAAATATGTACATACGTACATGTGGAAAAACACATATGCATCAACATAAGCGTGGGCGGATCTCGTCTTGGATGATACCAACAACTTTGGCCCTTTTCGCTGATCGACGAGCCCATAACGCGGTATGATCGCGACGTTTCTTATCTTCATTTTCTTCTTTTTTTCTTTTCTTCTTCTTCTTCCTTTTTTCTCTTTCTCTTTCTCTTTCCTTCTTTCATTCTTTCTCATTTATCCGCTTTTTATTTTTATTACATCGTTATTTTGCAAACGAACAATAGAAAGATTTATGTTCAAAAATAAATAAACTTTTAGGAATGCTTTAAGGATTTGAAATGGAATTATTTTTCGAATGTTATTAATTCTATTATCCTTCCTCTCTATCTTATTCGTTATTTTTAAGAATAATGAGGATAATATCCTTCAGAAGGACGAATGGACGAGCGAAGGGCATAAAGAAATCTTAACGTATTAACGTATTCTATCCAGCGAAAGTAGAAAAAAGGTTCTTTGTTCTCTCAAAATTCAATCGACGGCGATATTTCAAAAAAAAAAGAAAAAAAAAAAAAATAAAAAAAGAAAGAGAAAAAGGAGAAAAAAAGAAAAAAAAAAAGAATGAGAAATATACAAAAGAATTTGATCCTCTTTCTTTCTTTTTTTCTTTCCTTCTTTTTCCTTTTTTCTTCAGAAAAAGACAGAGAAACTAGTACCTAGTATTAACCATCACCACCACCACTACTACTACCACTACTATTATTATTATTATTATTGTTATTACTACTATTATAACTATTTCAATATATCGAAAATTTAGGATGACCAAGAATAAGACAAGAGTAAAAAAATAAGAAGAAGCAGATGGGAAGGAAGGAAAAGAAAATTTTCAAAATATCTATGCAGGTATAATGTAGTTTCGAAGATAGATCAAAGTTGAGTTTTTCTTCGAAAAAAGTGCAGGTCATCTTACCAGGTGTTTTGTGTGTGTGTCTCTCTTTTTCTCTCTCTCTCTCACTCTCTCTCTCTCGTTTTCTCTCTCTCTCTCTCTCTATCTCTATCTCTATCTCTATCTCCTTCCCCTCTTCCCCTTTCTCGATGGGATTTTAAAGCATAAACCTTGGATGCTCGTACGAGAATCTATTATTATCTTTCGTCCACCTAAAAGCATCCAACGTACCATCAACAACTAATCCATTCTAATTCCTACAAGAATATTTTTCCTTAGGTTATTGTTGTTTTAACTTTCTTAAGATCTTTGAAATAACTATCTCCGTTCACGCTTTTACCATACCACAAATCAAAGATCATATTGAGAAAGAGAAAGGAGAGGGGGGGGGAGGCGGGCGCCGCAAGGAAGAGGGAGAATGACAGAAGGAGTAGGATAGAGAAAGAGAGAGAGAGAGAAAGATAGATAGATTATGTTTGCTATCGTAAATGCCAAATAATATCCTGACAGGATCCTATTATCCAAAGAATATCCATATTTAACAATACTGATTCCATTCGTTTATATTTTCATTGTTAAAAGTATATTCAATGGGTACGATCTAAGTTTAAGATGAATTATATCAAAAGATATTAGAAGAACCGAAGGGGACTGTTTAGGGCAAGATATTATTATAGACCCATAAACGATATAACGTGTTGGTTTAACGTGTATAGCTCGATTTTCTTTCATAAGCACCTGGCAGAGACAGATCTTCTCGATAATACTGAAAGTTTTGTCCATTTACGGAATCTTTTCACGAAAGAGGTGGAGAGAGGGAGCGGCGGCGTCGACGGTGGCGACGGATAGGGGGATGATTGGAGCAAGACGAGGAGATCGGAAGAGAATGGTGATAGGGGGAGGGAGGGAGGGAGGTAGGAAGGGAGGGGAGGTCTGGGCAAAAAGAGAAACGAAAGACAGGAATTAAAGAGCGTGGAAAATCGGTGGAAAAAAAAAAGAAAAAAAAAAGAAAAAATTCTGTATTCAACAAGGTGCGAGCAAGATGCCATTCTTCTACTTACTTACGTACGTACGTACGTACATACATCAAATTTCCGCGATACTTTCCCACGAAAGTGAAGCGTCGAAAGAATTCGAGGTGTTAACCATATGTAGGAGAAGGGAGGTACTATTATTATTCGTTCCACGCGTCATTTAGAATGGAGGAACTCTCGGTCGCTTTATAATTCATAGAATTACACGCCATTGGAATTCTAACATGAACGATATAAGGGAATACGAGCCATCGCGATAATGATTCACCGTGGCTGTGATTTATCGCGCAAAATCGATTTGTATTCTGTTTGGGCGTACCCAACGGGGGAGAGAGAAAGGAAGAGAGAGAGAGAGAGAGAGAGAGAGAGAAAGAAAGAGAGAGAGAGAGAGAGAGAGAATGAGAAAGAGATACTTCTTTCACCTGTCGATTATTAAAAGAGTGTAGGAGGCTGGTGTTAATCGGTCCGCAATCGATTTAATTTACGAAAGCCATGCCGATTTCATCTGTAATTCATCGTATGTTTAGCAAAGTGTTTCTTTTTTGTTATTGTTTTTTCTTTTTTCTTTCTTTTTTTTTTTTTTTTTTTTATGATTAATAGTAAGTCTCACACTTTCATCATCCCCAATCTTTTGGACGTTTGATCTTTGTTCTCTCTCTCTCTCTCTATATATATTTTTTTCTTTTTTTTTTTCTGACACGAAGAACAAATTCTTTCGCACGGAAATTCTTTCTCAAAAAAAAAAAAAAGAAAAAATAATATATATATATATATATATATATATATATATATATATATACATTTTTTTGTTCATATCCTTTGCCGTTCTTCGAACTCGTAAATGTTCGTCGAATGAGTAACGACTTTTCGAACTTGACTTCCCAAAGGAGAGAGAAAAAGAGAGTGTCTGTGTGTCTGTGAAAGAGAGAGAGAGAGAGAGAGAGAGAGAGAGAGAGAAAAGAGAAATAAAAGTTCTGTCGTTGCTTTCTCTTAGGTGCAACTATACGGAAAAGTACTAAAGACACGGCCGACGTTGTTGACCGGCAATAAAGCCCGGCGTCTAATTAATTCCAGCCTGGCTGGTAATTAACGGTGAAAACAGCTTCGGTCTCGAATGGACCGAATGGGTCGGTCTTTCTTTTCTTTTATATTTCTCTTTTCTCATCTTTCTTATCTCTTCTCTCTTCTCTTACTCTCTCTTCTCTCTCTCTCTCTCTCTCTCTCTCTCTCTCTCTCTTTTTCTCTCTCTTGTTTTCTTTCTCTTTTGTCTTCATTTTCTCTCTGTCTCTCTCTCTTTGAGTCCCTTTTCTCTTTCTGTTATAACCGTCTGTTCGACACTTCTCCAATGGGTCGTCATTCTTTCTGGTTATATACGAGCCGAATAATTTTTAAACAGGTAGACGACGTTACAACTGAGAGAACATTGACAAACACAAATAACAACGTCGATACAACGTCCATTTCATCCCTTTCATCATTAATTCCATTTAATTTATTATCTTATTGTTATATATTTTACGAAAATATTTATCAATCGATCAAGCTATTTTGCACGTTCAGACGGCTACGAATTTATTTCTTGTGAAATTCAATATAATCGTCAATAATTCTTTGAAATGATGTAACGAAACTCAACGAAATGAAACTAAAATGCAATATTTGTTTGTTTGATGTAATATTATTAGATGTAACGAGTTAAATGAGTTAATGTTATGATAATGCAATTGGAAAATTTTATTATAGAAGAAAATTTATAGATAAAATCGATCAGAGAGAAAAAGAGAGACTTCGTTATTGTTCATTTTATCGGCGTTGCTTGCAATAAATAACTGTTTTATCATTTTGACGATTGAATTACTTAGATATTTTCGATAAAATAAATGCCTTTCCTTTTTCTATTTTCTACTTTATAATGTTCTGAGCCTACGTCTTAATTAACTAAGTAAACGTCGATAGGCGTAAAACTCATTAATATACAAATGACAGGGTAGTCAGGGCGATTTATAACGTTCACTGATTCCTTAAGATATTCCTCTTTTAAATAGATACTAATTACTTATTCGCAATTCAGGTTTATACTTGAACAAGTGCGAGAAAGATCGAAAACATTGATACGAATATTTTTATTCTTTATTATTATTATTATTATTATTATTATTATTATTATTATTATTAATAATTATTATTATAATAATCATTAATAATAATATTATTATTATTATTATTATCATTATTATCATTATTACTAATATTAATCGACTTCGTAGTAATCACAAGTGTACCGGAAATCCTGCTCACCCAATTACATTACTTCAAATAAGAAGATGAACGAAAGAAAAATCTTTGATAATTTATGCAAATGAGGATAAATACGTAGTTATACGTAGTTGAAAGAATTTCTCGTAGAAACATCTTATATATTCGAATAATCTAAAAAAAAAGAAAAGAAAAAAAAAAAAAAAGAAAAAAAAAAAAAAAGAAAAAAAAAGAGGAATGATTTATATCAAAGGAATAAGGGGGAAAAAGAAAAACGAAGAAAAAAAATACAAAACAAAACAAAAAACCAACGATAAAAATAGAAAAGAAGTGGAAAACGACGAGACGATACACGCGTTTCGTTTTTGCGAATGAAGAAAGAAAGAAAGAATGAATGAAAGAAAGAAAGAAAAAAGAAAAAAAGAAGAAGAAGAAAGAGGAAAACAAGTCGACGAACAATGTGTCGGTTGAGTAAAACGAGAACGCGAAGTTCAAGCCTTTTACGGTTCGGGAGAGATGGGAGAGATGGGAGAGAAAGAGAGAGAGAGAGAGAGAGAGAGAGAGAAAGAGCAGAGGACACAAGGAGAAGTTTTTAGATCAGAAAAGAGAAAAATTTTCAATTCGACTGAGCTGGACCGGTATGTTGATAATTAACTGGATCAATTAGTTCGAAATTTATGCGAGGAGGCTTATTAAAACGAGTCGATTAACAGGTATGATAGAGTGGTATGTATCTACTTACGTCTATGCTAGAAACAAGTCTGATCTGTTAAATCGTACTCGTCAATGTATAAGTGTAGCATACGTGTCAAATGTGTATGTTACCTAGCTTACGTATACGTGTGAAAGGAAAAGAGAAAGAAAAGAAAAGAAAGAGAGAGAGAGAGAGAGAGAGAAGACGATAACGAGAACAGGATTATGGAAAGGTGTCTCGTTAACGCGGAGCGCGCCAACGAAGGGCCTCAAGTCCCCCCACCATTTGGATGGTCTCAACTCGCTCTCGAAGTTACTCGTACCGTCGAGAAAGGAGGAGAATCGAATAAAAAGGTCGACGTTATTGTAAGGAACGAAGCGAGTTCGATTCACGAAGAAATTGCAATGATAGCTGACTTCTTTAATGAGATGCCCGTTAATACACGTACGTATTATATCTCGAGTATATTTTATTCCATTGATTTCTGAATTATTTCAAAGATGCATTTTCACATCGCGCCATATTGCGACGAGCGAGAAAACGTGGACAAGAAAAAAAAAAAAAAAAAAAAAAGAAACATACAAAAGAAAAAGAAAAAGAAAACAAAAAAGATAAACAAATAAAGAAATAAATAAATAGATAAAAAGGAAACAAGAAAGGAATGGAAAAAAGCAAAGGGACGGAAAAGGAAGAACTCGAAGAATGAAAGGAACGGAGTAAACGTAGTTCTTGTGAATTGCGTAGTAAGAATTTAATTAATGAACGTAAAAGAATCTTTGAAAATCAAAGCACGCACGAACTACAAGGAAATTCAGCGTGTGCTAGAAGCAAATGTTTGGACTGTAAACTACTGTGGTCGTTAATTCGACGCGACTCACCCTCCCATTACTCCGGGGCTTACCCTTACCTATCGATCGTTACGAAGCCAATACATACTGAAGGTTTTATATATATATATATATATATATATATATATATATATATATATATATATATATACATGTACACACGTAAACCTACCGTAAGAGTTAGGGAAAAAACGATAATGTTATCGAGAACACACAGGTTCAACTATGTTCTTACTCTTATCTCTTATCCGAAAAAAAAAGAGAGAGAAAAAAAAATGATCAGCTTCCTTTGAATAATCGAATCTCTAACTATAAATTAATCACAAAATGACGTTTCGCGTATATTAAACATGATCATATTCTATCGTGAATACTTTATAATAAACTTTGAGCATATATTATCCATACGTCCTTAGGAATATGTATATTTATGAACAACACGGTAACACGATTAACATTGTCATGAACATCGATGTTAAAAACTTTTTCTATCACGATCGTACGTATTACCTTTATTAATGTTCACGGCAATGTTCGTCATGTTCATATTCGTACATAAGTAAAATACGAATAATGAAAATATTACGCACACCAATGTTCATGACAATACACAGTCATGTTCATTGTTCAATAATAATTATAAAATCATGAGAATGTATGCGCATTAATGTTCACATGACAATACGATCGCATTAATATTAATGCATACGCATTTTCATGATTGTACAATTATGAACACGAACATTATCATATTGTCGTGAACGTTTAATCCGTCCACCGCGTATTTTCATGATTAAGAACACTTATTAACGGGAACATGATCTTACATTGTTGCATTGTGAACGTGCCGTAAATGAGGTCGAAAAGAATATAATGAACTTTTTTTTTTTCCTTTTTCCTTTTTTTCCTCTCTTACAATTTTCAAAACGACCAGTTGATATAATAAGAAATGGAAGTGAACAAAATATCGGTTAATAACGAACGAGAGTGAACAGAAGAGATGAGAAGAGAAGAGAAGAGAAGAGAAGAGAAGAGATGAGATGGGAAGAGGAGTGAAGGGGATTTTAGAAGGGGGAAGGGAGGTAGAGGAGAACGCTCGGCGTTCGCCTCTCGAACAAAGCAGAAGCTCGATCGCCACCATAGCCGGACAATCTCGTCTTCGGCACGGCGATTGGTCGCTTTCGGTGAGCGCGGGCTTCGTGCAAAAAGTAGCTAGAAACCGGCCGTATAGGTATACGACGATGCTCGGCATAGAACGAACGTTCTGTTCCCCTCTTTCTCTCTCTTTCTCTCTCTTTCTCTCTCTTTCTCTCTCTTTCTCTCCACTATACCATTTACCAGGTTTGTGCGTGTAGGTGAGGCACACCGATCGGCATACCTGCGACACGTTGCAAGTTTCTCGTCTTTTAAATCACCGATGGACACCTCAAGGCTGTCGATAGAACTCGCCGGGCGTCACTTCCACGGGACACTCGAGTTCGCACGGGATAGAGAAAGAGAAAAAGATAGATATAGATATACAGATATATATATATATATATATATATATATATATATATATGTGTGTGTGTGTGTGTGTGTTAGAGGATAAGAGGATAGAGGATAGAGAAAGAGCGGGAAATAAAAGATCTCGTGCTACCGCTTCTACCACTTTCGAGACGATCAACTGGAAGAAGAAGCTTTTTCTATCTCTCTCTCTCTCTCTCTCTCTCTCTCTCTCTCTCTCTCTCTCTCTCTCTCTCTCTCTCTCTCTCTCTTTCCCTTTTCTTAGTTCGATAAAATCGACGACGATCGTGTTAATTATAATGCAACACTGTTACACTTCGTTATAGTATTTATCCATAAATCGAAGGTAATCGTAATGAAAGGAGATCAATGTTTTTCCATTTTTTAAAATAGCTCTTGATTTTTTCCTTTATTTCTTTCTTTCTTTCTTTCTTTCTTTCTTTGTTTTTCTTTTTCTTTTTTCTTTTTTCTTTTTTTTTTTTTTTTTTTTTTTTATAAAAATTTGTGCGTTCTCTCGTTCCTTTATTCTTTCTTTCCTTTTCTCCTGGATAAAATCTATGTCTATTAACGAATCGAGATCTCGAACAAAGATTCACGAACTAAACGGAAATAATAAAAGCAAGGTACGTACGTTGCTTTCCACGTCGAGGGGTGATTTTCGCAGAACTTTATCGAACGTACGAATGTACGTACGTACGTACATATGAACGAACGAACGAACGAACGAACGAACGAACGAACGACCGAGCAAGCGACCGAGCGATTCGATATAATTAGAAACAACGGTAGCAACGCTTAGAAAGAAGTTGTTGTAGACTTCTTGCCGAGGTTGATATCACCCGGTTTGTCCAATACCAAGCATATACGGTATTCCAACGAACCTATTGTCGATCTGTGCGAAATAATTAATGAATATCGAAGCCGGACAACAATCTGTTCAGATCGATAAACCACCCCTCCTCTCGTAAACCATAACGAACGAGTAATTGCCGGATACCGTTGGTGTTCTACAATATTAATTAAATCCCAATGACCTCATGTCGCGACTACGAGAACGAGATAGTTTTATATAAGCGTCTTAGGCGATATACGCTTTAACGTTTACGAACTTTCAAAACGTTTTGGAATATCATAAAAAAAAAAAAAAAAAAAAAAAAAAAAGAAAATAAAAAAAGAAAATAAAAAAAGAAAAGAACAAAGAGAACAGAAGCAAAATAAAAATATCTATATACCTTATATATATATATATATATATTTATATCCATTTCCAATCGCATTTGTCCCAATAAATTTACCTCCTCTCCCCCCCCCCCCCCCGCCTCCCTCCCCCGCCCGCCCGCCAAGCCCTCATTCCTATCATCTGTAAACGCACATGATTTAATGGAACATACAGTTACTAATAATGAATTCATAATATTATTTATATATCAGTATATATATTCTTAAAAGGAATATTTTTTTTTTTTTTTTTTTTTTTTTTTTTTTTTATTTTCAGATTGCCTTATATCAAAAACGATTTCAAAAGATTTCAAACGATTTCAGAATCGATTTCTAGATATGGAATAAGAAGAAGAACGAAGTGAAACGCATCATCGTTCTTTGCTCGTCGAGAGAGGCGTCTCGGCTCGAGCTGAATCTCCCTACCCACCTTATCCCCCTTATAACCTCTCCCCCTTATCCACCCCCCCCTCCCCTTCTCCCAACCACCCAATGATTCGATTCGCGTTTATAATAGCTGCGATTTAAAAATCCGCTCGCCATCCTTCTCGAGCAGTCCGTTCACGGCTTCGACCTTTACATTCGTACAGCATGTCGAACCAATCTGGTCGCGACATCACGCGCCAAATATGCGAGGTGTGGCGCGAGGAGAGAAAGAGAGAGAGAGAGAGAGAGAGAGAGAGAGAGAGAGAGAGAGAGAGACCGCAACAAGCGGCGCCCACACCGAATTCGACTCGCGCCGTTAACTCACCCAACGCATTCGAAGGTCACCGACATCATCAGAGACGAGAAATAACATTTCATCTCAAGCTCTCATCTACGAAGAGTCAACAAATGATGAGAGAGAGAGAGAGAGAGAGAGAGAGAGAGAGAGAGAGAGTTTTCGTTTTATCAATTTTATAATCAACGATCGATAAGACCAACCAATGATAGATAAAAATAAAATCTTCAAATATTCTACGAAAAAAATATATGAATATCTGTTTTCGACGAACAAGGATTTTCAATGAAATTCTTTAAAACACACTCGATGAGATTTGTAATCCCTTTTTTTCTTTTTTTTTTTTTTTTTTTTTTTTTTTTTTTTTTTTAACAGAAACACAGCACGCTATTGATCCGATTAAAAAAAAGAAAAAATAAGAACGGCTCGCTTAATACCAGATACGATTTCAATTTCGCCGATAGATACGTATATAGATGGCTCGAATAATTACGCACGATTAATAATATATTTGCGATTTATCACGGAGTCCTTTGATAAGTAATTATTCGTATCTTGGTCTTTCACCAAATTTAAATCGCAATTAAACGATCGTACGTTTAATAAATTGAATAGACATTAACGCGTGAACGTTTACAATAATTTGAATATAATACGTCGATTTGTATTTCGATGAAATAAATTCGATCTCGATTTCTCTCTCTCTCTCTCTTTTTTTTTTTTTCTTTTAATAATTGCAACGTAACTATTTTCGCGAGTTAAACGAATGGCGTAAAAAAAAAAAAAGAAATGAAGAAATGGAAAAATGAGAAAAGAAGGACAAAAAAAAAATATATATATATATATATATCGTGAAAGGGAGGAGAATGAGGGACTTGGTGCGAAACGTGCTGGACCAGTTGTGACACGAGAAAAGGGCTTGGAGGGCACACGAAAGGTAGAGAGGAAGTGTGAGAGAAAGAGAGAGAGAGAGAGAGAGAGAAAAAGAGAGAGATGGCTAGAATGGCTATCTCTACCGAGAGCGGACACATCTTATCTTCGATCTCATCTCTCTCACTCGGCTTACAAACTAACACGCCGGGCCACGACCTGCGACGGAGGTTTCAAATATTTTTACCGCGTATCAGCGAGCCAAGCCAGAGTAAACTGGCGATCCTTTTCCCTCTTCGATCCTCCCTCAACTTCTATTCCCTTTCCACTCACTCCTACTAACCGTCTTATCTCTCTTTCTTTCTCTTTCTTTCTCTATCTGTCTATCTCTGTCTATCTCTATCTTTTTCTCTTACGATTATCGGAAAGCCTCGAGGTCCGATAAGTTTCACAACAAACGCGAGCCGATCCCCGTCCCTTGATCGTTACGTTCAATGAAAAGAAAATCGGAATTCCAATCGTTCGTTCAATACAACTTACTCGTTACGTATACGTTTTTATTCATTCATTTATTCATTCATACTTTCATTCATTTGTTTGTTCATTTTTTTTAATTTTTCCTATACATCTTATTCGTTTTTTTTTTTAAGTCCTTCTTTTATTTCTTTTCTCTCTCTCTCTCTCTCTCTCTCTTTCTCCTCGTTGTTTTTATTATTTAATTTATTCGATCGAAACTGATAAGGTTTCGATTACATATATTATATACATACATACATATAGATATATATATATATATATATATATATATATATATATATATATATTGTCCGTACTGAGAGGGAATATCAATGATAACATCAAATTTCAATCTTCTCGTTCGATCTTTCGAGAGAAAGATCGACACATTGGCTTTGATATGCGTCCATCCATAAGAAGGAACGATAAGGAAGACATATTCACGATGGAAGGAGAAGAAAAAGAAGAAAAAGGAGAAGAAGAAGAAGGAGAAGGAGAGGGAGAAGGAGTGGGATAATAAGAAAAAGAAGATGAAGAAGAAAAAGATAATAATAAGAATGAAAAGAAGAATAAGAAGAAGATGGTACACCGATCGGTGCGATCCCGTTTGTTTGTTAAGTCGGCCGGTTCTCTCGTTCCGACTTTTGTCTCCTAATCCCTAATCCGCAATCAGGGCCCATTGTCCGTAGAGAAGGTCGGTGGGGTTGATAGGAGGTGCGGGTGGCAGGAACAGCAGCGTGTGCTCGGTCCATCGCGGATGTAAGGTATCGGGGATTATGAGAGATTAAAATTGTAAGATAGAAAAGGACAGCAGGAGAAAAAGAGAAAGGAAGAGACAGAGAGAGAGAGAGAGAGAGAGAGAGAGAGAGAGAGAAAGATGTCGAAGAAGAAGAAGAAGAAGAAAGGATCGTCGAATACAAGAGGCATATAGCCTGGTAGAAGTCAGAAGATGCAAGGATGATGAAGAGCAAGGAAGTAAGAGAGAGATAGATATACCTATATGGATATATAGAAGAGAGAGAGAGAGAGAGAGAGAGAGAGAGAGAGAGAGAGAG
>NC_062191.1:1859923-1882423 GCF_912470025.1 Vespa velutina | reverse complement strand
CTTATATTCTTTTTATATCCCTTATCTCTTTCTTTCTTATGCGTGAAAAAAAAGGACAAGATAAAGGACAGAAAGAGGGAAAGAAAAAGAGAGAGAGAGAGAGAGAGAGAGAGAGAGGGAGGAGAAGTTTGTTGATTTTTTGGTGTTACTCATAACGAGTGAACGATAAACGATGTCACGCAGGACGTAAATGCTCCGAAAGTATTATTTAAGGGATAATAAAATGTTCTCTTTTACACTCGGATCGAACACGATCGGTTGGTTTAACTCATTAAACGTACAGTTACTAGTCGCACGTTTTCCTATAATTTATGCTTCTCCCAAAAGGATGAAATAAAAAGAGACAGTCCGTAGAGGAAGATCATGTAATCATAAGTACGATTACATTCGAATTAAGAAAAATGGAGAGAAAGAGAGAGAGAGAGAGAGAGAGAGAGAGAGAGAGAGAGAGAGAGAGAGAGAGAGAGAGAGAGAGAGTGAGAGAGAGAGAGAATAACGAGAACAAGATCATTTTTGAAATTGAAAAAAGTATTAAAAAATTTCAGTCCATAATAGGAAGTAATATTTATTGAAAATTTTTTATTTAAATTATCTTTCTATTAAAAAATTGTTTCGAGCGAAGGTAATCAAGCGTTAAACGAATTGAAGAAAGAAAAAAGAAAGAGAGAGATAGAGAGAGAGAGAGAGACAAAGAGAGAGAGAGAAAGAGAGAGAGAGAAGTAAGAGAAAGAAAATATATAATCCTTGTGTGGGACAATCCCCTTAAAGGGTCGCAAGGAACATTTCAGAAGCGTTTCAGGCACGTTCGGTGTAAGCCGCGATAATAGATTATGATAATAAACGGCATTGTGCCGACATAAAGGCACCTAATGCCTGATCTCACTCATATTCACGACTTTTCTCTGTTGAAGTTCTCGAAGCGTTAGTATCCTATCGCGAGCACAATGTTACCTCTTGTTAAAAAAAAAAAAAAAAAAAAAAGAAAAGAAAAAAAAGAAGAAAAAAAAAAGAAAAAGACGAAAAAAAGAGGAGAGAGAAGAGTAAAAGACGAATAGAGAGAGAAAGATGAATTTATAGGAAAGAAAAATTTTGCAAAACGTTATTAAACGTTTTCACTTCGATTTCTTCATTATTTCCAAATTGGAAAGAAACGATAGAAAATAGAAAAATTATTGGATTCGAACGTTAACGAATCCTCGAGAACGTTCTACGATTAGAAAAATATTTGCTAAAGGCAAAACGAGAAATGATTATTTTTAAATCGTACAAAATTACGTGGCAAATTTACATATTTTAGAGAGTTACAGGATGAAATGATAGAGAAAGAGAGAAAGACGTCACTTATTACGTTTATTGTTAGGGTTCTCCGTTTCTATACAACGGTTTCGCGCGTTACGGCAAATTAAGTTACATCGTATAGATCGTTAGAGTTCTGTTAACCGAGTGGATATCCACATACCTAGGTAGGTACACCTACTACCCAATGATTATAACCGTTACACTGGTCGTGAACTTTTCGTGGTAGTTCGGTATTGACCTCTCTACCTTCGGTCGCGGGAAGAGCACGGAATACCGACAACTACACGTCGTTCGAACAGCATCCACGACAACTGATCTTACGAATTCCTATCTTCTATTTTCTTTTACCCAACACCACCACCTCCTCTTTTCTTCGGCATTCTTACTTCGTTTCGAACAATATTGTCATGATTCCGGCACGATTTCAGACCGTGGGATTTAGCCTCACGAGTGAGTATAATATATATGCATATGTATATATTATTTTTTATCTCTTTTTCTTTTCTTCTTTCAACATATCATTTAAGAACAATTTCATCGAATTATTATCGTCATTATTACTATTATTATTATCATTATTATTAAAATATATTTTCTTTTTTAATTCGAACCAATAGGGATTCGAATCAAGATTCGCGTCCTCTTCTCCTTCCTTCTTATTTCGTAATTTTTCCTCTTCTACTTCTACTTCTTCTTCTTCTTCTTCTTCTTCTTCTTCTTCTTCTTCTTCTTCTTCTTCGACTTCTCGCATAAAGAGCTCGTTAATTCTCAATGGCGACAAGCTCGGTCGAAATAAATCGACGAATCAAACGTTCGACGATCGTTTATGATAATAAATGGCATTACGTAGGCACGCGGTTCGAAGAAAATGGATATAAAAAGGGGGAAGAGGTAGGAAGAGAGAGAGAGAGAGAGAGAGAAATGGAAGGAGAGAAATGGGAGGGCACGTGTGCCTTGCACGCTTGTTACTTCCCTCATAGAAAAGAGAAGTCTATTTTGCATCCTCAAGGAAAGCGAAAATGAGAAGAGAATTATGAATCTTTTCACCCTTCTTGCATTCTTCTCTCATCCTTTTATTTCTTTTCTTTTTTTTTCTTTTTTTTTTTTTTTTTTTTGATATATTTATATATTTAGTTTCTTATATTATTATTGTTATTATTATTATTATTATTAGTCTTTCATTCTATTTGAAGTGATGCCACGTTCCGTTCGAACCCCTCTCATAGATTTTCTGAGTTTAATGCAAATTTTCGTCAGCCGAGAACGGGCCACCCTTTTCTACATTTATGAATATCAGATCAGGTCACTCGAATCTACTCGAATTCTTCAAAGGATTTTTTCTTTCTTTTTCTTTCTTTTTTTATACACATATATACCTGCATATACATAGATGCGTATACATATAAATATACATATACACATATACATATTTTTTTATAGACGTATCTTCTATTCATTACTCCAGTACTCTCTTATAGATTTAATTCACATTAGAATACGAAATCAAAGTAAGTAAGTACACGCGCATAACTTCCCATAGTAATTACGTTTGGCGATCGGACTAACAGAGAGCTTTTACGGATAGTTTACGTTGCCATTAGAAAATCTAATATCTGTAATTACGGGGATTTAATACGTGTACGTAATGACAGGGTAACGCGACGAGGAGAAGCTCGTTGTCGGAGTAAAAGAAAGATAATACTTCGATGTCGTGGAAGTAGAAAAATACTAATCGCTAGCGGGACAACCGTTTTACGATCCTTCCGGAAACCACGCAAACTTAAATATAATTCGCGGGACTCGTTTCCTTCGACTTTCATGCAAATTTCGTTAGGAAAGATAAAGGGCTACATAGCGCGCGCGCGCGCGCCCCCTCTCCTCCTCCACCTCCTTTTTCTCCTCCTCTCCCTTCCCATTTCTACCTTCCTCCCGTCGACTTTTTTTTTTCTCTTTATCTTCTTTATGAATACGAGATTAGGGGTGCTTCGAAGGTAAAGTAAAATAAAGTTAAGTAAAAGTAAAGTAATGAAAGAAAGATAGAAAAAAAAAAAAAAAAACAAGAAAATTAAATACGCCGATACGATAATAATAATAATAAAAAAAAAAGAAAAGAATATATATATATATATATATATAAATGAAGAAAAGTATAAGTGAAGGTAATAGAACGAACGAAATTATAGTTCACAATTCGACAAGAGATTTTAACTAAATAACAAGCAATCCAAGTCAATATAAATTATCCTTATTAGTGTAGCACGTCAATTAATGCGTAACATTCCCATCGAATATTCACTGCCGATTAGAACGCTGCCGTCACACCGTTAGCACTGAGTATGGCAAATATCTATAGATATTTTAGTTGCTCTTTCTCTTTCTTTCTCTATTTCTATAGGAGAACACGATCGGCCATATTGCTCGTTATATACACAAACACGTATATATATATATATATATATATATATATGTAGATACGTAAGAAGTACATACACACGACCGGTTAAATTTTTTTTTAAGGGAAGCTTCGTTGCTTAGGAATTAAAATCGAATTCTTCCGAAGGCGGGGGCGGAACAACACGAGAACTCGAATTCCAACGTCGAAGGGTACAACTTTAATACCTTAGCACTTTCTTCGCGCTTTTAAAGCCCTTATCCGATCTACCTTCTTGGCCGTTTTTTCCGTTCCTTTCTTTATCTACTTCACTCTCTCTCTCTCTCTCTCTCTCTCTCTTTTTTTTCTTTTTCTCACGAAGGAGATCACGCTCGTCCTGTCGATTAACAACCAACGTTAATACAACCAAGCAAGTATCTACACGTATCTACTTAAGTTTCGAAAGAAAACTACGGCCTCAATTTTAATTAAATCGCTGCGAATCCCGAATGGAAAGAAGTTAAAGAAGAGGAAGAATAATAAAAGAAAAGAGAAAAGCAGAGAGAGAAAGAGAGAGAGAGAGAGAGAGAGAGAGAACCGGCCCGAATCTGAACACTTCGCGGCGTGTCCATTAAATGACCGATCATTCCAAGATAGAGAAAGCCAGCGCACAGCCATTTTAATGGATTCCGATCCAACCGAGATAACTGGATTACGTCCATCGTGGATCCTCTTCTTCGAAATCACTGTGCTCTCGGACTAATTTCCGTTTCGTACGTAAGAAACTACGAGGTCAACGAAGGATTAGATCGTTGAAAAAAAAAAAAAAAAGAAGAAAAGAAAAAGGAAAGAGAAATATTTCTTTATAATCATCCCCTTTCGACTTTATACAAATTCATATATGTATCCTTTTCTTTTTTTTTTCTTTTTATACTTCTACCTATTTCAAGTGTTAAAGATAAAGAAAAAAAAAAATAAAAAAATAAAAAAAAGGGTTTACCTAAGTCGAACTATATAAATTCGTCTTATAGCGGTCCTTTTCATTTCCATTTCGAATGTATGATTCGACAAAATTTTCAATATAGAATATCTATGAATTTCGAGATATCGCGAATTTAACGACGTATGACATATTTTGAAAATTTCATAACAATTAATCGAATATTTCTTATCTCTCTCTCTCTCTCTCTTCATTTTTTTTTTCATCAACGAATACATACATTCGATACATTAGAAAGTATCTATGGAGTTTTTAGAAGAACAAAAAAAGAAAAAAAAGAAAGAATTGACAAAACAATCGATCAGATTTCATTTAATTAAACGAGAAATAAAAGTGAGATAGATTCGACGTATTTCGTGAGAAGAGTTAGTTTCCTTGGTGATTTCAACGCTCGGCTCCCGTCGGATTCCAAGCAAACAGTACACCCCAATACACACACGCACACGAGAGCGAATGAGCACGCGTCACACATTGAAAAAAGAAAATCTTTTCTCCATAGATAAAGTGTTAATAGATGATAGTAAAAAAGAAGTAAAAGAAATGAAAAACAAATCTATGATATATTCAATGAAAAATGATCGATTCTCTTTCCCATTTGTTTGTTCACTTTTCTTTCTTTCTTTCTTTCTTTCTTTTTTTCTTTCCTTCTTTCTTTTACTCTTTTTTGTTCTAATCACCTTGATGCATATTTTCTAATTGTCCTTAGATGTTAAGCGTTCGTGTCCACCCGCGTCATTACTCTCGCGTGCATACATACGGGGTTATGCAAAAGGCGATAATAAATTATTACTATTTTAATTGTCGGCGTGTCAAACATTGTAACGTTCTTCCGCATATGTACAGGGAACATACATGCACATATCGCTAAGCTTTACGATAACAGGGTACGTGGCAACATGATTTTACGTACGCCTCTATCGGTGCACGATAATATATATCTTGGTCTTTTGAATGAGCCGTTAAATTTACCGATTATGAGCATTTTGGTATGTTGTCTGGGAAAAAGAGAGAGAGAGAGAGAGAGAGAGAGAGCTGCACTTAAAAGTCCTTACAAACAAACACTTATGATATTAACATTGTCGTTAACAAATTGACCGAACGGAAAGAAAAAAAAAGAAAAGAACGGTCACGAATGAGATAATAATAATGAAAAAAAAAAAAAAAAAAAAAAAAAAAAAAAAGAAAAAAAAAGAGAATGTATATATTAAAAAATAAATCAATTTGCGTCTCTGTGATAACGTAAAAAGGCAAAAGAAAAAAAAAAGGGAAAAAAAAGAAAAAAAAAAAAAAAAAAGAAAGAACAAGAAAGAAGGAACAAGAACAAAAATGAATTGTCGTTTTCATTGATAAAAACGATAAAAGGAATATCTCTTTTCCCTCTCTATCCCCATCCCCCCCCCCACTTCCCCGTTACGATTACGAGTCCGGTCGGCTGCACCTCGGACTCCTCTACCCCCCGCCACCACACATACTCTCCACAGTCTTCACTCCCTCTTTTCCCCGCTTTTTTTCTTCCCCTTTCACGACTTTGTCGTCGAAGCTGTTCGTTAACGAGAACACACAGCGGGACACCATTTTAATTAATCGACTTTTACGAAATAATCGCAGACATCTCGCGAAATTCTAATTACGTGGAAGTAGGTATATAGGATCGATGAGAACTCTCTCGATAGAACGTGAAAGCGGAAAGTAAGTAAGGTATTTATACAAGAATTAAAGTCGAGGCACGCTCGATGGGTATTCCACGGTATAAAAGGGGAATTATAATCATAGGAGATACTACCGGTTCGCGATTAATTAGTCCCAGAGGATACTTCCTGTCTCATTCTTTCTTTCACTCTTTCCACATTTCTCCGCCCGCTTTTCACTCCTTTCCGGCAAACAAATTGCGACAACGTTCGTCTTTAAGTTCGCGTCAACTTCCATGAGAAAAATGTCCACGAGATAGAAAAGGCAGGCGGCGAGTGTCGGGGGGGGTGGGATGAGGGATGGGAAAGGGGGAGTCGGCGGGATGGCTGGCTTGTTCGTCGTGGGCGTGACCATGTTAAAGTTTTTTTTTTTTTTTTTTTCTTTTTTTGTCTTATTTCTCCTCTTTCTCTTTTATTTCTACTTTCCGTTTCGTCGCGATAGATATATATGTATATATATATATGTACGTACGTACATACTTTTACTCTTTATCACTTGTTACGTACTTCTCGTAATATATTCGTAATAATTTATTTTTAAATATTTAACGATAATTTATCCCCAACGAGAAATACAATTCATTGAGAGATTTTGACTATCTGTGGTAATTCTGTTGAAATAATTTCTTTCATGTTTTTATGTATTTAAGGTATCCTACGGCAATAAGACGGCATCTCAATGTACAAAGATAGTAACTCGTCGTATCGAAAGATACTTTTCGAGTATTTGACTACTCGGTAAAAACGTGGAAACGATTTCTATCTTATACCAACAACAGTGCGTATATATATCTATATCTATATCTATATCTATATCTATATATATATATATATATATATATATATAGACAAATATAGTAACCGCATTTATCCGTTTTAGAATTGATCCTTTTTATGATTCTCATAGAAGACAAGAACGATGGTTACTTCATCCGACAAGGGAACACGGCGATGTATATCAATCACGATTAATTACTTGTGTAAAACGACTTGAGAAAAAAGAGACGGATAGATAAATATATATTTAGAGATAGATAGATAGATAGATAGAGAGAGAGAAAGATAGGTGTTGGAGGAAAAAAAAGGAGAAAGACGAACGGTAAGTCAAACTCTGCAAGAAATAACGCGGAGACGCGAGATATCGTTGACCTCGGTGGTCAATTTTCTTTCGTGAAAGCTCGGATATATCCGTAGTAGTAACTAACTACGCCGGGTTTAATTAATCAACGTTAGTGGTGTACACGAGGCTCACGAGAAAACTTGGCATACGTGTTTCACCTAATCGCGATTAATTAACCTCGAAAGGTATCTAGTTTTTAAACCGTACCGTTTGAATTGTAACAGGATAAAGCGAATGAGAAGGTTTGATAGAACAATGAAAAATCTATTGAGATAAGATGTCGATTAATGTGCCCACGCATACTCACGCATATACGTTGAAATATATGCTCATTCGCTTGCTCGTTCGCTCGCGCGCGCGCGCGCACCTGAACGTAATAACGTCAAAATCATTAGATCGACGTATCGATGCTAGTGATATATCGTAATTTCGATATGATAATTAAATAAAAGCTAATTAATAAACGAATGCAGAAAAGAAAAGAAATTACGGAACAAAAAAAAAATTAATTAATAAATTAATAAATAAATAAATAAATAAATAAATAAATAGACGCGAATACTTTTCTGGATTTATATCAAAGGTCTTGTAAAGACTATTGAATGAAATGACGAAAATGCAAGTAAGACTTGCGTCGGTAGAGTTACGTATCCTTCGACGGTTCGCTAATAAATGAGTACCTGGCTCTAATCATCTTAGAAAGAGGAACTAATCGGGAATGGAGAGAAAGAGAGAGAGAAAAAGACAGAGAGAGAGAGAGAGAGAAAGAGAGAGAGGGAATGACGCTGTAAACTCGTCACTGACCTCTGACGGAAACCTCAACAACTCGAAAGCCTACTCGCAGTAATTGCATCGTCGAGGTATCGCCGACAAAAAGAAGAGTATAACGCGTGGTGCTTCTAGCGGAAGTCGATGATAGCCTCGACGAAGCGAGAAACGTTTCGTTACGACGACGATGACGATCACGACGACGACGACGACGACGACGACGACGACGACGATGACGACGATGATGAACGACGAGAGGAGAAGAAAAAGAAAAGAACGAAATGGATGCCAAGAGAAGAGGAGGTTCCTTCGAAAGAAAAATGACGTAAAAAAAAGAGATAGATAGAGAGAGTGAGGGAGAGTGAATGAATGTGAGGGAGAGAGAGAGAGAGAGAGAGAGAGAGATAGATAGAGAAACGCGTTTCAAATTTCCTACGCTTCCCGGCGTTCTGTTGATAAACAAAAGGTTGATATCTAAATCGCAACGTGTGAGTGAGTGAGTAAATAACAGAGAGAGAGAGAGAGAGAGAGAGAGAGAGAGAGTTGAGTGCGCGCGCGAACCTTCTTCGGCTCGCTTCGAGTGGAGAACCATAATACCGGTTCCCTTATCTACGCTCGAAATCGAAATCTGGCGTGTCGCACGCGTTTCCACCGCGGGTTCTCTCTTGCGGCTTACACGCACCTTTTAACCAAAGTATAGACATTTCGTGGAACACTTAGTCGCGCGCTTGATAAAGACCACGGAATCAGGAAAAGAAAATAAAAATCCATCGAGAAAATCATATTAGATTTTTCTCTTTTAGTTTCGTCTATTCGTATTATCCAATGCGACTTATTCAATTATTATTTCGTGATTGGGGAATTGAACCTTATAAAATTTTTTTGTTTTTTTTCTTTCTTTCTTTCTTTCATTCTTACTGTTTTTCTTAAACAACGGCATAGAGGACGAAAGGACGAGATATTGTTGTTGAACGAACGAAAATGAACAAAATATCTTTCGAACGAAATCAAAGACGAATTATCGTCTTCTAATCACCGAAAATCGATAGATCTCGTATATTATGTCAGCATAAAGATTGTAGATCCAAAAGAAATTTCTTGACACGAATGAAAACAATTAACGAGCTCGAGTTTTCACGAGGATTTGATTGATTTTCTTTTCTTTTCTTTTCTTTTCTTTTTCTTTTCTCTTATTCCTCCCTTTTAATTTCTACAATCGATCACTCTTCGAAAGAACCTACCACATCACTGGAAGGGCTAAACTATCCTATAAAAGAACGATTAGGTTTCACTGATCCTGATTATCGCACAGTATCACCAAATCCAGGGAGCAAATAACAATGAGAGATTAGGATAAAAATCCAAAGTTCCGAAAAATGAATTTTACACTTTAGCACAAAACAACTTGAACGTTATCTCACTATGATGAACACGTACCTGGGTTCATATCCCGCGAGCTCGCAGTATATCTTGTATTTTTCTCTCTTTTTCTCTTTATTAATTTTCTTTCTCACGCAGGAACTTCCTTCGTCGCGCACTTTTGATATTGGCCACGTGTATCACTGATATACATATATATGTATACATACATATGTATGTATGTACATCATGTATAGTACTTTTTCCAAATTCCACGATATATATATATAAAGATGTTGCTCTCGATGCTGACGATAGGATAATGCACGTGATATCCACGTTTCTTGGTCTTCGTCCGAGAAAAATTTCCAAATAAAGTAGTGGAAGTGAACATTCGTGATGGAAACAATGCAATTAAACCGTGCAGTTAAACCATTTAGTTAAACCAGGTATATCCTTTATAAATCAACAAAGGACTGTAAATTTCTAAATGGTCAAAAGGAAGGTTCTCGATAGCACAGACGGTCATTTTCTCTCTCCCACTTTCTTCTGCCGGCAATCCTGTTCATTAATAAAAATAATAAACGCACTTAAAGTCACACAAACTACTCTTGAAAGTAGTTTCGATAGGAACACTAATAAAACACCTCCGGCAAGCACGCTTTTCTTCTTTCTCTTTTGGTTGGCGTAAACGTATGTGGGGATCCTTTCCTCGAACAGGACATTGACGATAGATACGTTGACGACGACGACGACGACGAAGACGAAGTCGACGATGACGACGACGACGACGACGATGACGATGACGATGACGATGACGATGACGATGACGATGACGACAACGACGAAGATTAACAGACTACGAGTATGTGATAATAAAATAGTGTATTGTGTTTATATGTATGTTGGTGCGTGTGTGTATGTGAGAAAGACAGAGAGAGAGAGAGAGAGAAAGAGAGAGAGAATGTGTGTATGTGTGTGTGTGTGTGTGTGTGTGAGAGAGAGAGAGAGAGAGAGGAGAGAGTACGTGTATACTTGTGTATTTGTGTGCTAGTATATTATGTATATTATCCGGCACGTCCACGTTATTAATAAAACACCCCCGACGAATTAACGTAACGAACACGTTAAAACAACGAGAACAACGGCGACGTACTATAATAATCGACGACACGGCGACGGGGGTGGCGAGAGAGTGCGTTCCTTGTTCGTGGCGTGAAAACGGGCGGCGAGGGCTCTCGCCGCGCTCTCGTGTCCGCGGGTCTTCTCTCTCTCTACGCACGGAATAATATTTTAATGAAGGAAAGGCCGGACAGCGAAGTGCCCACGTCGGGTCGCGCTGCCGAACTGTTCGCTTCCCCGCCCCTCCGGACCGGCGGCTTCCACCCCTCCCCTCGTAACGCGGGGCACCGAGTGCGCTCGGTCTTCCAAGTTTCCCCCACCCGATGGGGTTTACAACATTCCCCCACTACCGATAATCTACCCCCACTTAAACGACTCGAACGAGAGCGGCGCGTTTGTCGTTCCCCCACCATTCGCCACGAATGACTCGAGTTAATAGTGGGGGAACTACTGGCGTGGCTTAGTTACCCCGATGGGCGTGGCTTCGTACCGCGCTTAAGATTCACTTTGGTGGGGGTATCTAGCTCTCTCTCTCGCTCTCCTACCAGTTTCCTACTCTGCCAAGAGCAGAGTATCCCCACCCCGGGGATTGTACTCTAGCGAGAGCGCGCGAGAGTGCGCCCGCGCGCGCGCGCTCCCTCGCTTGCCCGCTTTGTCGTTCGTTCGTTCGTACGTTCGTACGTTCGTTCGTACATACGTACGTACGTTCGTCGTTCGTTCGTTCGTTCGTTCGTCCGTTCGTTCGTTCTCTCTTACAACGAGAGAACGGGACGACGACGGCGCGCAGAATCCAAGAGAGGACCAAGAAGACGAACGACGGGTGTCACGGCGGTCAAGTAGCAATGTTGGTGCTCCGTCGTCTTCGTCGTCCTCTCGTCGTCCTCATCCTCGTGCTGCTGCTGCTGCTGCTGCTGCTGCTGCTGCTGCTGCTGCTGCTCTTGCTGCTCTTCCTTGCTTGTGATAGTGGTGGGGTGGGGTGTTGCTCGGGGGTAGGGGTAAGGGAAGAGTACTCCTCCGCGACTTCCCGGATATCTTTCCGGTAAACTTTCCTTCTCTCTTTCCACCAACCCCCTTTTCCTACTCTATATATATATATATATATATATATATATATATATATATATTTCTCTCTTTCTCTTTCTCTCTATCTCCCTTTTCGCGAGCAACCCTTCTTTTTCATTCTCCTCCTCCTCCTCCTCCTCCTTCTTCTTCTCTCATCTCATCGTTTACTCCTCCGGACGTATCGTATCGTTCGCGACTCGACTCGATCGAAGATCCAGGATTTCCGAAGGTAGGAGAGACGAGGAGGACGCCTCTGCTTATATCCGTCGGCGGAATTTCGTACTCTTTCTCTCTCTCCTTCTCTTTCTCTCTTTCTCTCTCTCTCTCTCTCTCTCTCTCTCTCTCTCTCTCTCTCGTTCTTTCTTTATCTTTTTCTTTTTCAAGGTGCGGGAAAGTTATTTTGTGATCGTTATCTAGATACCTACAAGATGAGAAGATTATTAATGCCTCCTTCAAACGAGACATTCGTGGAATGAATTTTAACAACGTGAATCCTCGTGGAAATAAGGACTATAGAACTCCATAAACTCGAGTTGATTTATACGAAATGAGGAAGTAGCCTTCGACGTTGCGTGAGGAAGAAAGAAAGAGATAGAGAGAGAGAGAGAGAGAGAGAGAGAGAGAGAGAGAGAGAGAGAGAGTGAGAGAGAGAAAGAAAGAAATAGAGAAAAGAGATAGAGAATGGTCGTTCGATAAATTAAAAAGATTGCGACAAAGTAGGTACCTACCGGTGGTCCTTCCTTCGTTGCATGTCATTCTCTCTCTCTCTCTCTCTCTCTCTCTCTCTCTCTCTCACTCTCCCTCCCTATCTATCTATCTTTATCTCTTGCCCTTTCTCTCTTTCTCTCTTGGAGACAATGACGACAGCCATTGTGTTGCACGGTACTGTAATCCAACGGGTGCCTATTTGTGCAAATGACGAGAAGGAGAAAAGGTTAACGTGAGGAGAACCAATGATTTCAAAAAGAGAAGAGTAAGAAGAAGAAGAAGAAGAAGAAGAAGAAGAAGTAGAAGAGGCCACACAGAAATGGAGTTTCTTTACTCTACGTGGACTGTGGGATCCTTTTTACAAAGAGGGGACATCCTTTGGGATACAGAAGCTCGTAATCTAGAATACTCGGGATGGGATTAATAAAGTTTAGAATGAGCTGCCTTACTCCATTCGATTACAAAGCGTCGTGTTTGTTTTCCTCCTCAACCCTTCTCTCTCTCTCTCTCTCTCACACACACACACACACACACACACACACACATGCACATTCCCACATATACTATTTTTCTTAATCTTTTTTTCTTGCCACTTTACTTTCTACCCCTTCGATGTATTTTCAAGGGCAACGTCCTACAAGGTTTCTCCTTCGGCAAACCAAAACTTACGGCAGAGGGTAGATTTGTGCTCGAACGATGGATAGATAAATTACTTACTTACCCTTTAATGATAAATTGTCCCTTTTTTTTTTTTTTTTTGAGAAGAATCCTATTGTTACAAAAGTGAGTCTAGTTTCTGTATCTCTTATTTTCTTCTTCTTTCTCTTTCATATAATCTTTCTCTCTCTCTCTCTCTCTCTCTCTCTCTCTCTCTCTTTCTTCGTTCTGTTCAAGAAAACGTGTATCAACCGGCTCTAAGTAAGAATCGTACGTTCAAGGGTTGTTGCTCGAGAAACAGTAAGAGGGAGATTCCTGATCGAGGAGGGATGAAGCGGTGGTTTAAAATGGAGAAATAGAAGAAGAAGGAGAAGAAGAAGAAATAAAGAAGTGAGGGAAGAACTGTGAATGGATGGACCGAAAGGGAGAGGATTTCTCATCCTTTTCATGCTTCAAAAAGCGTCTCTCTCTCTCTCTCTCTCTCTCTCTCTCTCTCTCTTTCCTCCTCTCATACAGCTTCGGTCAGTTTTACTGCACTTTCGAGATTCTGGAACGCGGACGGCCTTCGAAGACCAGGTGTCCCATCCTCTCTCTCTCTCTCTCTCTCTTACTCTCTTTCTCTCGAAAAGGGAAACTCGTAAAATCGCTTTTAAAGCGATCTCGATTCTCCTTGTGTTCCGTTCGCGAGACCGTCATTTTCCTCAAGTCCGCGAAAATAAATCTCGAGATAGATCTCTTCTTCTTTTTTTATTTTTTTCCCCTTTGTTTCTTCTCTCTCTCTCTCTCTCTCTCTCTCTCTCACTCTTTCTCTCATTCTTTCTCTCTTTCTTCCACCTTTAGGTGGAGTTACGCGATTACCCTTTGTTGTTATATACACCGAGGCACTCACTCTTTCTCCGTACCTCTATCTCTTCCAATATGGATTCTCATGTTTCTATCTCCCTTTCACGAGGGGATGGTAGGGAGGAGATCTATCAGTGGGATAGTGATGGTGGTGGTGGGGCCGGGGGGAGAGTTAGGGGGTGTTGGTAGGAAGGGGAAAGAAAATAAATTCCTCGCATGGAAATGGCTCAATTTGAGAGAGTAAGCCGGCGAGAGTTCGTGCACGCGAAGCGCGAAAATCGGTGCGCGAGGTACGCGCTTATAGGTATCTAGATTATTCGCGTCTCGGAGCGTCGGTTTTACGAGCTCGTCAAAACGCTTCGCGATTCTCTAGAACGCCAAGAAAAATAAAGAGATAGATAGATAGAGAGAAAGAGGAAGAGAAAGAGAAAGAGAAAGAGAAAGAGAAAGAGAGAGAGAAAGAGAGAGAGAGAGAGAGAACGACTTGTGCATTCCTTGTCGTCGCTCGGCCTTACTGAACGACAGTAAGATCGGACTAAGGTTTTACTATGAGAAATATTACAAAGAACGCTAGACAACGTGGACGACACGGTAGTCGGCGATCTTCCTTCTTAACTGTGGGAAAGACATGCGTAAAAAACGAACCTCGACTATCTCGCAAACAAGGCCGTCCAATTTAACTTGGAGCCGTACTTCTTCTCATTCTTTTCGCGTGCCAACGGCGATTTTGTTGAGACAATTTTCTTCGAACAGATTTTCTTTCTTTTATTTTTTCTTTTTCTCTTTTCTTTTCTCTTCTCTTTTCTTTTTCCTTTTCTTTTTATTTTTCTCACCTTCCTTTTGTTTACCTCTCTCCTCTTCTTTCTCATCCACTTAGAGACCTTGGACATTAGTTATATATATGTATATACATATATTGTGCTTAATGTACGTCCAAAAGAATATTTCCTTTTTTCAATTATTATTTTCTTCTTTTTGTTGCTTGTTTCTTTCCGTTTTTTTTTTCTTTCTTTCTTTCTTTCTTTCTTTTTTTTCTCTTTTTTTTTCTTTTTCTTTTTTATTTATTTACTTACTTTTTCCCTTTCTTCTCGTTCAATCCAATTCAATGCAATTCAATTCAATTCAATTCAATTCAATTCAATGCGCGATTTCGTAACTGTTAACATAAAAAATGGAGAAAAAAACGTTTAAGATATTGCGCTTAATAAATGTGATCGAGGCGTAGATTAAATCGAACGATAAAAATCGGCGAACGATGATGGATGGACGCGGTTAATGTAAAAGTGTGTCGTCAATACTTGTATACAAGTTACGAAAAAATTCAAGACGTTAAAACCTGACCTCACCTTCGAGAAATTGCCCTTCGAAAGGACAGGGGTGAGTCCTCGATGGAAAATATTCGTTTGGGCAATGTGCGTGCATAGGAGACTTTTATGATGGCGGAGGCGGGGGTGGTAAAAAGGGGTAGTTGCGGTTGACTCGCGTGTACATCGAGTGCGGTCGTTCCGCACCCGTAAAAACCGCGCAGAACTTGGAAAGAAATGCATACATTCTCTCTCTCTGTCTGTCTACTTTGTTCCTAAGCACGTTCGTTCCTTCTTTGAACGATTTTCGAGACGCAACACGCAACGTCAAGCCAGGTGAATGGGGCTGACTAGTTGTTTTTCCTTCTTTCTCTCTTTGGGAAGACACCAGGGAGAGTATCCTGTTAAAAAGGGTGAGTTATATACGTCATGAGTTAGAAGAAAAGAAAGAGAGAGAGAGAGAAAGAAAGAGAGAGAGAAAGAGAGAGAGTTACAGATAGAAAGAGACTGCTGGTCATTCTAGGGCACAACTTTTGAACCGAAGGGAAACCAGATTCAGCAGACAGCCGGGCGCCGTACATTTCACCCCTCTTCTTTCACCGATAAAAGAAGGGCTGTCGACCTTCCAGGTTACTTTTTTTACCCTTCTTGTCCAGCTCTCTTTCTCTTTCTCTCTCTCTCTCTCTCTCTCTCTCTCTCTCTCTCTCTTTCTCATTCTCTCTTTTGAATCTCACGATCGTCCTCGAGATGAGTTAAAAATGAAAGGAGATCGTGTCCACGTTCGAGGATCCGGTTTGAACTACGTTACTTTGAAGTATTGTCTTATGATCATTCTCTCACAATGTACCTTTCGTTCGTTCGTTCGTTTGTTCGTTCGTTCGTCCGTCCGTTCGTCCATTTCGTCCCTCCTTTCACATCATCGTTGTTTGTCCGTTAGGAAGATGAACGGAATGAAAAATTCTTTCTCGTATTTTCTAGAAGAAAGACAGAGACAGAGAGAGAGAGAGAAATATATAGATAGAAAGATGGTATGACAAAAGCTATCTCGATTTTATGCGGTTGTACTTTACTTTTGTAAATTCCATTGTTAAAAGACTTTTCTGAGAAAAAACGAAGATGGAAAGAGAAAAAGAGAGCAGCATCGTCGAATGGAAATGGACCGATTCTTTTTTTTCTCTCTCTCTCTCTCTCTCTCTCTCTCTCTTTTCTTTCTTTCTCTTTTTCTTTTTTCTTTCGTTTTTCCATCTTTTTTTTTTCTTCTTTTTCTTTTTTTTTTTCTTTTTTTCCTTGGACGTGTTCACGGCCATAAGGATTTGGATGAGAATTTCTTTCGCAGCTACGAGAGATCAGGTAGCCGGACCTGCTGGTGGAATTGTTCAACATCAGCAGGTGTAGTCCGCCATAGTTCTCTGTATGCATTCAAAGTAAAATATTGTTCTTGCATTCTCGTTCTTTCGACCCGAAGCCGCAAATGTCGATGGATCTTCAACTTCGACAAAGATCGAAGGAAACAATTTAAACGTTGAGGAATGCCCTTAACCAGCATCCACCATCATCCTCCCTATCTTTCCCTTTTGCGCCCCCATCCCTCTTTTACCGCCCCCCCGACCCATAAGCCTTTCCTTCTTGCTCCATTCCACGAAAAACTCTTCTCCCTATATTAAACACAATATAAGATAGATATATACCTGCTCTCTAAACTAAAGTGTTCTTAGAGACATGTTCACGTTTCGTTCGTTCATTTTCGTTCGAGTTTTTGATATTTTTCATTAAATATCTTTACACATTTTAAACCATCAGGATTTTATCAAATTCCATAGGAAACACAGAAGAGAGAGAGAGAGAGAGAGAGAGAGAGAAATTAAAATAGATAAACACGAAATAGTCACGTAGATAAGTAACATTCATTTACATTCGTTTTTAACATTTTATAATGAACAATGATTTTCCCGATGCTTCTAATGAACATTGCTACATAGAAATGTTATTGAAAGACTTTTGAAAGGTAAAGAAGATTAAAACAAAAAAATGGAAAGAAAAGAAAAAAAGCTAGATCGACGGATGGGGTGTGGGAGGAAAGAATAAGAAAGAAAGAAAGAAAGAAAAGATTAAACCAGAATTTGAAAGAAAAAGAAAAATAAAGAAAAGAACAGAGGAAGCCGACGTTGTTTAAGAGTCTAGACACAATGTTAGAGATCTCGAATTAGTGGTCTCCCTTTTTTTTTTTTTTCTTCTGCTATACGCTGCGGTGCTTCTATGATAATTAACGAAATTAGTCGCAATTAGAGAGTGGTCCGGAGGCTGCGTCGAAGGACCAAAATATGTGAGGAGTCTTCTACGTTCAGGCGTGCCATAAGTTTACGCCAGATACCATAATGACTGTTCCTTCGAAGGGAGTAGATACCACCCCCTCCTTCTCTTCCGTTCTCTCTCTCTCTCTCTCTCTCTCTCTCTCTCTCTGTCTCTCTATCTTTCTCTTTCTGCACGAAACCATGAGAATTTTTTCGAACTATGATCGAAAAAAAAGAAAGAAAGAAAGAGGAAAAGATAAAGAACAAATCTATTCCTTTCTTCTGTTTTTTTCTTCTTTTTCTTTTTCTTTTTCTTCTGTTTTCTTTTTTTTTTTTTTTCTTTTTGTTTTTTTTCACGTGTTCGTGAAACACGTCAGGGAAGAATTTTTATTCCATAATGGGAAACGATCTATGAAATGATCTGTGAAAAGTATTATGACGTAAAGTATGCCATCGTTTTAGTCGTGGGGGAGTTTAAAAAAGGGATCCTCCGTCGAAAGGATCAAATACATCGAAGGAATTTTTCAACGACGCTATACGAAAACTTTTCAATGGGTACCTGTTGAAGATCAAGCGATACCTACCCGAACACACTGATCGCACCAAAGAATTCTAAAGTAGGTATATATATATATATATATATATATATATATATATATACCTACGTTGGCACGATTTCCTTGTCCTAACAATTTTTTTTTGCTATATTCTGGTCAAACTGGGAAGTCTCGTAGAACCTGTCGGGCATAAAGTGTATCGTCCTGGTGACATCGAGCATTGGCCATCTTTACGGAAAGCACGTAAAGCAAAAAAGAAAAGGGGAACCATGTAGATAAAGAGAGTAAAAGTGAAAGAGAGAGTGCGAGAGAGAGAGAGAGAGAGAGAGAGAGAGAGAGAGAGAGAGAGAGAGAGGGAGGGAGAAAGAAAGGAGGGTCCTTTTCGTCATTGAACATGCATTACCTGCTCGCACAAATAGACCTTAGTATCCCGAAAAACTCAAGTGAAACTAGCAGAACAATATACCACCCGCCACTAAATGACCATTGTCAAGAGCGCAATAGAACGACGTCTCACCTCCCTTCCTCCCTAATAAGTCATGAATACTTTATGCACACACATTATTCGTAAGCGTGTAATCCTAAATCTTTTATAATAGCGACACTTTTATAATAGCCTTAAAAACATAATACTCAGATGAACATACCTGTTGTACTAAAAAAATAGTACAATATCTATATTATCTTTTGACTTAACTCCAAGCTCATTCTCTTTATTATCTTATCTCGTTATTTCATTAAGCTTGACTGATTTTAAATCCTTTCATTATCGTTCGCGTCACGTATTACTGTCAAAACAGTAACTAAAGTTATTTTCCCTTGACTTTGAGTAAACCATACGCATTACTCATCTTCTGTACTTAGATAATTAATCATAAATTAACGGATTTATTTATCCATTTTTTTTCCTTTCATCTTACTTTCTTTTCTCTTCTTTTGCTTTCTTCTTTTATCTTTTTCTTTTCTTCCTTTTTTTTTTTGTTATCTCTTTCCCCTATACCGACGTGAGACAACCATGAAGAGAGATGGAAAAAGTATTACGATATAATGTTTACACGCCGTGTTAAGGTCCGATAAAGTTTAGAAATTATATTCCTAGATAAGTACATATGTATATAATGGCGATTGAAGTTGTTTCACTTGCCGTGACAAAATGACTTATGGCAATGACGATTCAAACAAGATATATATATATATATATATATATATAAAGAATCAACGAAGGATAAGATAGAAAGTACCTACTTAATTCTTTCGATCAAACTTCGTCCAATGATCGGTATAATGATTAATACTAGTTATATTTAAGAGTGTATATACCTAATAAGATTTTTCGATCTACGAAGGGAACTATATATATATATATATATATATATATATATATATATATATATATACCTTGTACCGCTCATCTCGGTCGATCCTGAGAGTGTAATATAATGAACGTTTCTCATCGATTCAACGAAAGGTGACGCTTATTATCTCAGAACGTTGCGTAAATATAATGTTATTCGCAAACGCCTATCCTATTTGCATATAATGTCGTAGTCGTAGTCATCGTTGTTCGTCGTCTTCGTCGTCGTAGTCGTAGTCGTCGTAGTTCGTGTCGAGCGTGTAATTAAAGAACCGGTCCTACCCGGTAAAGACAATCGAGACGAAGACTAATAAATTCTAATTAAAAGAATCCTTTCGTGGAAGGAACGTACCTATTTATCGAGGTGTGGAGACATTTAACGAGCATCCAACCGAAGATTTTAACCTAATCATTAAATATATTTATTTATCCATTTTTTTTTTTTATTATTATTATCATCATCATTATTATTATTATTATTATTATTATTATTATTATTATTATTATTACTTATTTATTTATTTATTTTTTTCTTTCCTATTTTTTCTTTTATTCTTTCGTAATTCCTTCTTCTTCTCCCTTATAGAGAGCATCCAATATACATTTACAAATATTACATAATAATAATAAAATATTTTCAACATATATGATAAATCAATATATGATATATTACAATATATCTGTGGAAAGAATTTTTCAAGGTTACAATGTATTTTTATATATAAGTATGATATAAAAGAATTTAAAATAAACATTATCGATTTTGGATAATGTTTAAAATCTTGAAATTAATTTTGGATCTGGATATAGAATAATCGTGTTTCATTCGTTATTAAGAAAAAGCACGTACGAAGACAACGAGGAGGATGACTACTACGACGACGACGACGAAGACGACGACGAAGACGACGACGAGAAAATAGCGAGTCGAGACGCACATAAAAGCTGTAGATAAACGTAAGAGAGGGCATTGATCGACCGTCGTTCCTCCATTCACGAAGTTGGCGGTTATGGCTATACTTATGTACTTAGGTGCACGTACAGCACGTGTATGCTTTTGCGAATACATACACATATAGACGTACATACATATGTGAAAGTGGGTGGTATAGAAAGAAAAAGACAGAGAGAGAAAGAGAGAGAGAGAGAGAGAAAAAGAGTATTTCGGTTCGTCGTATATATATACAATATATATATATATATATATATATGTATAAATGTATATATACATACATGTGCTTGTATATATGTGATTTGGTACAACCATGCGTGTACAACGATACATGTGTAATACATACGTCGCGAGGTTGGTGGTATCGTTCAGAGGGCTGGGAGGGATAAGAATGGGGAGAGGAGAGGGGGGGGGGGGGAAGGGGCCGAAGAGCACGGCCCTGACCTTCCACAAAGTCGCGTCCTTAACTCGCGATAAAATGTAAAGGGGATGGTACAAATGACACGTCACTGATCTCAATATTCTTACATAGATTATAAATGATTTAACTCATTCTTAAATACTTATTCGTGTGATACGTTAATTTACTATCGTCATAATTGTATACTTTATAATACTTAATACTTACAATTATTAAGATATATAATTAATTCTTCTTTTAATTAAATTTCAAATTGTACATTGATATATCTACGTAGGCGTAACTACGTTATCTACGTTAATAGATATTACAATTGTACATTAAAATTCTATATCCTTTATCAAATAATTCTTGATCTTTATTTTTTGAAATTTCATAAACTAACTTTATTATTATTATTATTATTATTATTATTATTATTATTATTATGATTATTATTATTATTTGTAGATCACGGGGGAAACTTTTCGAAACTTTTAATAGGATTATGAAAATGGCAAGTGAAATGTTAAAAGGATCGACCGTATAACGATGGAAAAGGGTAATTTTCTCTCTCTCTCTCTCTCTCTCTCTCTCTCTCTTTTTCTCAAAAGGAATGGCGTTTCGTGATGTTGTAGTTAGGTTGTAGTATATAACATACACATAACTACGAAACGGGGCAACCGATAATCGCTCGCGTGCCAGGAAAGGCGCGAAGGACGTAACGGAGATACACGCTCGATAGCGAGTACTACAGGCCGATCCGTTCGATAAGGTAATTACTAAATGCTAATATAAGAGAACGTGCGAGAACGGTTCGTATTTGTTCTTTAGGGCCATAAACTCCAGTTAGATGATTCTCCCCCTTATCGATTTTTTTCACATATTCGTCCTTAACGCAATTAGGTTAACTCGACGTTTGCTATCGACCACGTAACGTTTGATTTCCTCAATCGAGACTTATATATATACATAAATACATACATGTGTAACATACATACGTACGTACATAGATATATACTACGTGTATTTACATATATATATATATACACAAATATATATATGTAAATATATATATATATATATATGTATGTAGGTATAGATTCTTTTATCCGATGTTGTTCTATCACAGGATAGATACAATGATCCTACATACTTGAGTATAATTTTCTTCGTACGACGAGAACTATGAAATATTATGATTGGATATATATATATATATATATATATGTGTGTGTGTGTGTGTGTAAATACATTGAAACGCGATAACTTGAGAGATTCCGGAATTTTTCCCGTATGAATTCTCTTTCTTAACGTCGGCTTTTTAACTTAACCATTTTCTATCTATCTTCAAACTCGTTTTCAATTCCATTATTATAGATTTAAAAGGATAATAATTAACTAAATTACAACATCGCTAAGGAATTACGACGATCATCGATATACCACTTAGGTTTGATTTTTTTTCTTTTTATTCTGTTCTTTTTTCTTTTTTTTTCTTTTTTTTTTCTTTTTTTTTTTTTCAATGGAACGCAAGAGCAAATAGATTATTACAAAACTGTATAATTAGATGAGGGAGGATAAAAGAAATGAGATAATATATTCAATAGGGGATTGTATATTTTTTTCTCCTTCTTCTTCTCTT
>NC_062191.1:1849923-1854923 GCF_912470025.1 Vespa velutina | reverse complement strand
CCATGTCGCTAACTTATTATAACATCGAGTTTTTCCCGTCTACTTTTCTATTTTTCTTTTTCCTTTTTTCTTGTTTTTTCTTTTTCTTTTATCTTTTTTCTTTTTTTTTTTTTTTCTTTTCTTTTCTTTACAATTTTTAAAAGAAGAAACAATATAACTATATGACAAACTCTACAAGACACTTTGTTATATCTTAATTATCTATGACCTTTTATATATTGGCGATCGAGTTAATACGAATAATGAAATTAAGAAGAATACCAAGAGAAAAAAAATAGAGAGAGAGAGAGAGAGAGAGAGAGAGAGATAAATAGATTTTTAGTTACGTGGAGAACGTCAAAGAGAAACTATGAAATGAAATGAAATTACAATTATGAGCAAAAAAGAGTACAATCTTCTAACAAATTGAAGTAGAATCTAAAGAGGAAGAGTAAGAGAGAGAGAGAGACAGAGAGAGAGAGAGAGAGAGAGAGAGACAGAGAGAAAGGGTGGAAGGGAGAGAAAGGACGAGTTGTATAACGAAGGGAAGAAAAAGGAAAGAATAAAGCAAAAGGCGTACACTGATTTTATAATACCGAACGCGACGTGCTCGCGATCTTAAATCAACGTCCTTTCCTCGGCCGGAGATAAATCTTAAAGTTGTGCACTCCTCCTCCTCCACCTTCTCCTCCTCCTTCTTCTCCTCCTCCTCCTCTTTCTATTCCCTATATTATATAGTCTTTCTCTTTCTCTCTCTCTCTCTCTCTCTCTCTCTCTCTCTCTTTCTCTATCTATCTATCTATTTATCTCTTTCGTATGCTCGTAATAGTACAGAGTTAAAAGAGAGAAATATAAATACGATTGCGCATAGAAACCGAATCGTTTCGTCGTTCGCGTGTTTGCCGCCACGCTAACGCGAGGGAAAGAGTGCCAGCCTCTCCGAGTCCTTCCCTCTCTTTTCCTCCCTCCCTCTCCCTCTTTCTCTCTCTCTCTCTCTCTCTCTCTCTCTCTCTCACATTGCCCTAGCAAAACTACCACCACTAGCAAGAAGGATCGTGAGCCATGGCTATAATCTAGCCACGGTTATCGCTCGTTCGAAGCCATCGCGATGCTTTCGCGAACGTACGAAGATTAATATACGATAATGAGCGCGAGCCATTGTGTCCGGGGCTTTGGCTTTAATTCACATTGAACAATCGATAATATCCCGTGCTCGTTTCGTCATTCTTTTTCTCTTTTTCTTTCCTTTTTTTTCCCTTTTTTCTTCTTCTATTTCTTCTTCTATCTATCTATGTATCTCATCCCCTCGCACGGGGATCTCTATTCTTCTTCTTTCTTTTTTTTTCCTTTTTTTTATCCTGTCTTCTCTCCCCCTCTCGCTCTCTCTCTCTCTCTCTTTCTCTCTCTCTCTCTCTCTCTCTCTCTCTCTCACCTTTACAATGTTAAGTTCAAATTTGTTAAGTTTGTTTTTAAGCGAAACAAAATTTTTTTTTCTTTTTTTTTTTTTTTTTTTTTTTTCTTTAATATGTCCGACTCATTACACTTACGTGTTTATTTATTAATATGCTGATATTTTATCTTATTTTCTATATAATTGATATTTATTTGATATATATATATATATATATATATATGTATAATATAACGATTTTTATTGTAAATATTTATTGTGCTAATATTTATTAAATATTATTATTCATTGATATTCTGTATAATTTTTAATTGACTAAACGATATTCATGTAGATAAGTAAGAGATTATTTTCGTAAGTATTAAAGTGCATTTATATATTTCGAATGGTAGAAAAAATAGGAAGCGCACGCAACGGGCGTCGAGACGCGAATGAACGCGGGTGGATCTTGCGGCGTCTCTTATTAGCCGTTAAGGCGTCCCGACGCTGTGCTTGCAGAAAAATCCGCGAGATGGAGACGGTTGCAAAGCTACGAAGCGTCGAAAGGAGAAAAGCTTAGGGTGTGGGAAGGGAGAGGGAAGGGGTACAAATAAAAGATTTGTGCGGGGGTGTTGACGAAGATACGAACGAGAGACGTCGAGTCGAAGGCGTCGAGACGCAACGCTTACTTACATATATAAATATATATATGAAAGTATATGGTCGATTGTTATTTATACTATAATAATATCAAATGTTTAAATTTATTATCAAGGCAATTGTCAAATAAAAATTATTTCAAATGATCGAAGTATCTCAAGTGAATTTCAATGACGTTCGCAATTTTTTTTCTTTTTTTTTTTTTTTCTTTTCTTTCTTTCCTTTCTCAATGTAGAAAAGAACTGGGGAAACGCAATAAGGAAGGATTATCTTTCGATTATTATTTTGTGTCATTAATTCACGCGAAAAGAATTTTTTTTTCAGATCGTTCGATTATTTTCACGTTCATCCTATACTATCACGTGATTCATTCGTCTCAATTCGTCTATTCGCATTTTAGAAAGTTGAGAATTCTCCTATTACGATTGTACCTTGCCAGCTCGTCGACTTTGATTATGGCAAAGCGATTCGAAATTTCGCAAAAGAGATCCACACAGTGATTTACTCGATCGATCGATCGAAAGAAGAAAAGGTAGAGAGAGAAAGAGAGAGAGAGAGAGATAGAAACACGGATATATTCGTTTCGATCAAATTGACGATCCTAGAAACGAAAAGACACGGACTGGGCGATGGTCTCTCTTTCTCTTCCACCCTCCTTCCCTCTCTCTCTCTCTCTCTCTCTCCCTTTCTCCGCCACTCTGTTGTCTTTAGCAAGGGGTAGGAGTAGATACACACGAACAGTCACACATATACATATTACACACATGCACGTAACTCGACATAGGCAGATGCGAGTAAAACGTATCGAAGGGCGCCACTAACGGGCGCCTTCGTGCGTCTCAAATGCATCTCTCTCTCCTATCTGCATCTTCTATCCCCTTTTGCCCTCCTACTTTTCCGTTGCCTCCGTTCGCCGTTGTCATGGAAATACAAAAAGAAATCGAACGAACGATAGACAGATAACCGGAGACGCGAAACGAGAAAGAGAGACGAGAGAAAAGAACGAATGAAAGAGAGAGAGAGAGAGAGAGAGAGAGGAGAGAGAGAGAGAGAGAGAGAGGAAAGGATGGGAGAGTGAGCTGCTCTCCTAGGAGAAAGGAAATGCGTAGGAAAGAAACAGAATGAGAAAAAAAAAGAGAGAAAGAGAGAACGAAAGAACGAGAGAGAGAGAGAGAGAGAGAGGGAGAGAGAGAGAGATCGAAGAAGAAGGTTGTCACCTCCTACATCCCTTACACCTTTAGTACGGCTTTCCACACTCTTTTCTCCATGCGACTCCCACCCACTTGCATCTCTTTCTCTCCCCTCCCCAACCCCCGCCCCCGCCCCCGCCCTTTTCCCCTCTCTCCTCGCCTCCTCCCTCCCTCCCTCCTGCCCCTCTTCAGGCAAGAGACCGTTCCTAGGTCTTTCCACCCTCTCTACTACTCTCAGTCCACCCCTTCGAGCCTCGAAGAAAGGGAAGGACGATGGTGGAGAAAAAGGTGCTCGAAGGTGGAGCGCTGTAATGTACGGAAGGAGAAGAGACGAAAGGGAAGGGGGAGGAAGAGAGAGAGAGAGAGAGCGTGAGCGAGGGAGAAGGAGGAGGAGGAGGAGGAGAAGGTGCCAGCTCCGAGCATAGCTAACTAGCTGAATCTGAATCAATACTTACTTCCGCCCTCTCTTTCTCCCTCCTACCGACAGACACCGTTCTCTCTTCCTCTCTTTCTCTCTCTCTCTCTCTCTCTCTATCTATCTATCTATCTATCTATCTATCTATCTATCTATCTATCTATCTATCTCTACCTATCTATCTATCTCTTTCTCTCTTTTTTACTAAGTCTCTACCATCCTCCGATCGTCTCGTTTCTTTCTTCTACCTGTCTATTCATTCGGCTCTGTCTATCTTTTCGCCCTCCCCTTTCTGCGGGTCCCTTTTTACGAAAAAGTACTTTAAGGGTCTCTTTTCCTAGCCCTGTTCCACATTCACCCCCTCCCACAACGTCCCCCTCTTCCCGCCTCCCACCCGCTTTCCACTACTTTTTTCTTGACGAACCCATCCCTCCTCTATCTTTCCGTATTTTTACCCTCTCCCCTTCTCGCTCGTCTCACTCCTCTCGTTTCGCTTTCCTCCTTCACATTTTTCTTCCTCTCTTTCTCTCTCTTTCTCTCTCTCTCTCTCTCTCTTTTTCTGTTTCTCTACATCACCCTCTCTCTTCCGCGGCAACATTTTCGATAGTCGCGACGTTTGATCAGCCGAATTCACGCTTCCACGACCGCTCTCCTCCTCGTAGATTTCGTTTGCAAGACTCTCCCGAGTGCGTTTCTTCAAATTCGTCGAGCGGAAGATCGGATTTCTCCTTCTATTTCTCTCTCTCTCTCTCTCTCTCTCTCTCTCTCTCTCTCTTTATTTTTCGCTGTCTTTCTTACTCGCATCTCGTCTTTCCCTTTTTCTATATACAAGCTGAAACAGGGAGGAGACTGATTCGTCTCGAATAATCGCTACAGATTATTTCGTGCGGAATGGAACAAAAATTTATATATATATATATATATATGAAAAAAAAAAATATATATATATAAATTTTATATATATATATATATGTGTATATACATTGTCGGATGTATTATTAATATTCAATGTATCGTTGTATGCGTTCTTTTTTAATCAAAAAAAAAAAAAAAATAAATAAATAAATAAATAAAAGAAAAGAAAAAGAAAGGAATAAATATATCTTACCAATCACGATAGTAGATCGTAGAATAAAAAGAAATAATTCGATGTGAGATGAAAATTTGATTCGGGCTTTGACAAATCGTAGGTCCTTCTATAGGTTTTTCACGAGGGCGAAGATTTTACTTTGAACGAATATCTTCTCGTTGGAACGGTCTCGTGAAACGTAGGGGGTGCTGTAGGCTCGCAACCCTCGAAGCAAAGAAGCCCTCGCAAGTCGATCACTTCGAGTCGCAGAGGAGCAATCTCGAATTTTAAAGTGGC
>NC_062191.1:1837423-1847423 GCF_912470025.1 Vespa velutina | reverse complement strand
CTCGTGCCTGTACACGTTCGGAAGGAGGACGAGCGTGAAAAGACAAGGAGGAGGAGGAGGAGGAGGAGGAGGAGGAGGAGGAGGTGAAGGTGGGAGGGAGGAGAAAAAGATGGAGATGGATAATGTTCGTAAAGAAATAGAAGGAATAAAGAGATAAGGATAGAAAAGAAAAGAAAAGAAAAAAAAAAAGGTATCATTGGATGAGGAAGTGAGAGAAAGAGAAAGAGGAAGAGAAGAAAGAAAGAAAAAGAAAGAAGGAAAGAGAGAAAGATAAAGATGGAAACACTTACTTTCGGGAACAATGTAAAGCGCGTGTAAAGCGCGTTGTAAATACGAAAAGGGGTGGGCAAGCGGGCGTGACTGCGTTAAGTCGAGTTAAGTCGAGGTTAACTCCCTTAATTACTCAGATTTAATCAGACTCACGGTGTGTGTATATACATACCGTGATGGGAGTATGAGCGAGGCTCTGGCATACGAGGGAGGGAGGATGAGGAAGAGAAAGAGGAAGAAGAGGAGGAAGAAGAAGAAGAAGAAGAAGAAGAAGAAGAAGAAGAAGAAGAAGACGAGTAAGATAGAGAAGGAAAGGGTATGCGGGTGTAAGGGCAGGAGGAGAGAGTAAATGAACGAGGAATCGCTCGAGATGGCTCTACTCTTTGAGTTTCATATTGCCACCTATACATATAGCATCTATATATGTATATATATATATATATATATATATATATATATATATATATAGATACATACGTATTTATGTCTCTAGGTATACATCTCTTTCTCTCTCTCTCTCTCTTTTTTCTCTCGCTCTTTTTTTCTTTTGCGAATACGATGATCTCCACGCGTATTCGTATGCGTTTGTAAGAGGCGTCCGTACCATAGAAGTGGAAGGACTCTCTTGCTCGCCTGCCTGCCTGCCTGGCTGCCTGCCTGCTTGCCTGACTGCTTGCTTGCTTGCTTGCTTGCTTGCTTGCTTGCTCGCTCGCTCGTTCGCTTGCTTGCTTGCTTGCTTGCTCGCTCATTCGTTCGTTCCTTCGTTCGTTCCTTCGTTCGCTCGCTCGCTCGCTCGCTCGCTTGCTCGCTTGCTTACTTAACGAAGATTAATTGCGCTTAAACCAACCGCGCACACGGCCTCGCAACACCGACTCGCCCATCTCTCTCTTTCTCTCTCTCTCTCTCTCTCTCTCTCTCTTTCTTTTTCTCGTTTACTCTTTCTCTTTCACTATCTTCTTAACACCGATCGAGGCGGCACATTCTCACGTGGCTCCACGTGACCCTACGAAATCTTAGACGCGATCGAGAGAACAACACTCCAACCTAGCAAGATTAAATTATTTCAACTCTCATCGTTCATCTTCCTTTTCCAGGTACTTCGTTTTCCTAATTTATCCCATAGCTAATTATCGGCTTTATTTCTCCACCCATTCCCACCCATTCCTTATCTAATCCCAAACCCATCTAATTCTATACTTATCTCATGCCATCCCCATTTCATCGCTACGTCATTCTTTTCATTTTTATACGAATCGATAAATTTGTATTCTCCTTTTGACGATTTAAACGTGTATTATCTGTTTTCAATGAAAAAGCAAAAGAAAAAGAATTGTATGATTTGAATTGATAAAATAAATTGTACAGAGATCGATTTTCAAGTATACGATATTTCACTTTATTCTCGGGTCCATGAACTCCGACGCAATACGCAATACGTTCTCTCTCTCTCTCTCTCTCTCTCTCTCTCTCTCTCTTTCTTTCTTTCTCTCTCCCAGTATTTCGAGACGTAACGGTTCGTTCGATTAAATAAGTGGATAATCGGATCCCTCGAAAAGGAATGCGTGAAAGAGAAACAGTTTGGTCTATCGATGAAGATTAATGTCGGCTGATTTATATGCCGTGATTCATTGACTCTAATTATTGTCGAATGGACAATGCAGAATCAACGGTGACCTTCGTGAGTTTTCGTCTAATGTCCATAATATTACTCTCAATGATGTGAAAAATGACGATATACGTATACAATATACTTTCATCATATATATATACATATATGTATATATATATATATATATATATATATATATATATTTAAAATTTCAATCGCTAAATAAAAATCTTGAAAATATCGATCATTATAGATTATTATGTGTTCGATATTTATCGTAAGAAGAATTCGTAGACGATGGTTTCGAACATCGGAATCGATCGTCGCCGAATGGATATTTGCCAATGTTCGAGACGGAAATAGACGAAACGAAGAACTTGACGCCTGCCGAATGTCATAAATATCGCTAAAATTAGTGCATACGACCTGACGCACGTCGAGAATCGGCTAGCATTGCTTTTAACTGCTGGACTTGCATTCCATTTCTCCAAAAATTCTCTCATATCTCTCTTTCTCTCTCTCCCTCTCTTTCTCTCTCTCTCTCTCTCTCTCTCTCTCTCTCTCTTTTTCTCTGTAATTTAAGAAAAACGAGGGAAAGTAATATGGACAATGAATTGTTGTGCATTGGCATAATCGCGATTATCGGCGAAGCGAATAACAACGAAAAGACTATGAAAAAAGGAAGAGATAAATAAAGAGAGAAAGAGAGAGAGAGAAAGAGATAGAAAGAGGGAAAACTGTATAGGTGCGACGTAGCGTCTTTTGCGATAACAATCGCAAAGAGTAGAGGTGGAGATCGCGAGGAATAAGAAGAAGGTGGAAGAGGAGGAGGAGGAGGAGGAAGAGAAGAGGGCACCGGCCGACCTCGGGTGGCCCTTTTGTTGTGTATAAAATATTATTTCGCCGGGGCAGGGCATTCATTCGGTAGGAGAGCTGCTTCTTCTTCTTCTTTCTTTTCTTTTTTTTTTTTTTTCATTTTTTTCTTTCCCTTGAAAGGCGAACTCAAAGATTAAGGAGAGGGAGAGAGAGAGAGAGAGAGAGAGAGAGAGAGAGAGAGAGAGAGAGAGAGGAATAGTAGCCCCCTCGTACGTTTGCTCTCTCTCTCTCTCTCTCTCTCTCTCTTTCTCTCTCTATGATAATTATCAAGAAAGGAAGAATTTTTCTGAAAGCGCACCTTCGACTCGAGACAAAAGTCGAAGGGGAGAGAGGCTTTCGTTCGACCGACTTTCCTTCGTCTCTCTCTCTCTCTTTCTCTCTCTCTTTCTCTCTCTTTCTCTCTCTCTTTCTCTCTTTCTCTCTCTTTCTTATTCATTTCTTTTCTTTTTTTTTCCAGCTCCTTCCGCAGTTACTTCCTTCCTAGTCTCGTTCCTTCTTTTTATATTATCGTTATTATTATCGCGAAGAAGATTTAGAGATCTCGAAAGAACCTCGAAGGAGATAGAGAGAGAGAGAGAGAGAGAGAGAGAGAGAGAGAGAGCTACCTTCCCTCTCTTTCCTTTCATAAACCTTTTCCCTACCACCCTCGTCGGCTTTATTTATGAAGGCCATTAATTACCAACGAATTATCAAGCGTCAAAAGGAACGAAGACGAACCGAAATTCTTTCAAACTTATATATATATATATTTTCTCTCTCTCTCTCTCTCTCTCTCTCTCTCTCTCTTTTCTCCACTTTTTCTTTTTCTTTTCATCATCCCTCGTCACGGTGGTAATTAACGAAGTATTGAAATAAATGAAGGAATCGTTTAAGCTCTTGCCCGACATTACGTTTACGCGCTCCAAATGAGTGGAACAATGAACAGTGGCAACAGTAGCTATATCATAAAAATCTATATCAAACTGATCCTCTCTCTTTATTTACATCTCAGTTGAAATAGTCGATAATTGAAAAAAGAAAAAGAAAATAGAGAGAGAGAGAGAGAGAGAGAGAGAAGAAAGAAGAACACCAATACCCTCCCCGCCTCTCCCGTTCGATTGATCCAAGTATATACGCAATATCATCACCGCGTAACGAAAAAAAAAAAACAAAAACAAAAAAAAGAAGAAGCAGAAGAAAAAGGAAAAAATTGGTACGCATTGAAAAGAACAAAAAGAAAAAAGGAAAAAGAAAAAACAAAAGGAAAAAGAAGAAGAAGATGAAGAAGAGAGAAAGAGAGAGAGAGAGAGAGAGAGAAATAATAGAAAAAAGAACGTCAAGAAAAAATGATTTTCCAAGGAATAATAACTCTGTTGTTGTTACTCTTTTACGTGGGTTCGAACGGCAGCTGCCATCCGGGTTGTTGGCTTTCTACGTTAATAAGGACGAGAGAGGGATAATTATACGATGGCTAATTGCTCCGGCATCTTGACTTGCCGCGAGACATAACGAAATAATCTCGATATTCCCCTTTTCCCTTTCTCTCTCTCTCTCTCTCTCTCTCTCTCTCTCTCTCTTTCTCTCTAATTCTCTCTATTATTCTATCTCTCTTTTTTTTTCGCTCTCGATCCTTCTTCTTTCCTCGTCACGTTTCTAACCTTCAAGCGTTCATAATTCGAATCAACCCCCGCGAGGCTTTTTCTCTCTTTCTCTCTTTTACACACACACACACACACACACACACACACACACACATATATATACACATACACTATCCATCTCTTATTCTTTCTCTTCGCCGAGACGAAATTAATTAGGCGAACTTCCTGTCCTGTCGAGGAAGGAGCTTTAAAAAACCGCACGGCCGCCTGTACTTGTGGTCTCTCCTCTTCTTTTTTATCTATCTCTCTCTCTCTCTCTCTCTCTCTCTCTCTCTCTCTCTCTCTCTCTCTGTCTTTCTCACTTTCGGTTATGAAAGAATTCAAGCGTGTACGGGGATCGAAACCGTGATCGACGATCCTCCTCTTTCCTAATTTTGTATAATCTTTCTCAATGACTCTTCTCGGTCATTGTCGTCGATAATTCAACCAGTCCCTTAAAGATCGAGCCCTTTTCTTTGTAACCACGTTTCCTGTCTTTCGTTATACATTTTTTTCTACCGACGTTTAAGAAAAAAAAAGAAAAGAAAAAAAAAGAAAAAGGGAAAAAGGAAAAGAAGATTAAGATTAAGTTTCCCGAACCCACCCCACCCCCTCCCCCCTCCCTATCCCACCACCAAGACTTTCTCCTTCGCAAGAGACACATTCGAAAAGAAATATTTCGATTAAGAAACGAGAAGATTCTTTCGATCTGATAGATTTTTTTATAGATCGCAAACGAAGAATTGTGATTACCGTATATATCGTATATATATATATATATATATATATATATATATATATATATATATACTCGATGAAAATCATTGAATAAATATTTTTCTACTGGTTATACTTAATTCCCCGATTCACGGATCCCGTTTGTGAATTTTAAACTCTTTCGTTACCGCTTCCAGTATCCATTGGTGAAAGATACGAAGATTGTGAAAGATAAAAGAAAGGAGAAGAGAAAAGAATGGAAAAGAAAAGAAAAGAAAAGAAAAAAGAGAAAAGAGAAAAAGAGAAAAGAGATGGGAAAGAGAAAAGAAGAGAAGAAGTCTCTCGACACGCTCGAAACCGCCGGAGGTGGATGGTTTCACGTGCAGAAATGCGAGGAGCCGTGAGCAATTTCGCGAGAAACGATTCTCTCCCTCTTTCCTTTATTCTCGTCTTGCAAAGGAGAACGAGCGAGCGAGAAAGAAAGGAAGAAAGAGAGAGAGAGAGAGAGAAAGAGGGTGGGGAGAGAGAGAAAGAGAGAGAGAGAGAGAGAGAGGAGCCCGGACGTATACTATATTCGACGCCAGGTATTATAATCACAGGGTTGCACGTTTGCGAAGAGAGAAGTTTCGGCGGAAAGGCCAAGAGCCGAGGTTGGTGTGGTTACGACGAGTAGAGAAAGAAGAAGAGGTACGAAGAGTAAGAAGAAGAAGAGTAAGAGCTGAAAGAGGAGGAGGAGGAGGAGGTGGAGGAGGAGGAGAAGGAAGAAGAAGAAGAGGAGAAGAAGGAGGAAAAGAAGAGATCGACTGAGAACTTTCGAGTATGGTAGAGAGGAGAAATAGGAGAAAAAGGAGGTGGATAAGGAGGAGGTGGTGATGGTGGAGGGAGAGGGAGGGAGGGAGGGAGGGAATCCGGAGCTGTAGGGCGATTATTTCGCGAGGCGATAATTAGGCACGTTGAGTCGTCCTCGGCTTTTGCGGGTCGAAAAATAACGAGGAAATAATTGCTACTCTTAGAGAAGACTTTCCAACAACGAAAGTGCCAGGGAACGGCGTTTAAAGGTGAACCGTTTTTAAAAAATAAAAAAAACAAAAAAAAAAAGGAATAAAAGAACAAAAACGAAGACCTAAAAAAACAAAACAAAGAAAAAAGAATAAATAAAGAAATGTGTAAAAGGTCGGGCGGGTTAGAGGTCTAAGGTAAAAGGAAGGGTCGCAAAGCACGCGACAATTTTTACTCGAGCCAGAGGTGACGATGGAAATAAACTCCGACCAGAGAGAGAGAGAGAGAGAGAGAGAGAAGAGAAAAAAGGAAGGAAAGAGAATAAAAAGAGAAGAAGGAAGAACAAGAAGTTAATTAAGTAATAAAAAGTCAACGTTCTTCCCCGAGGGTCGTGGTTGCAAAGCTGTAAGACAGAAACCCCGATAGCCAAGGGTAAAATTAAAATAAACATCCCCTAAATGAGTCGCCACGGCATCCACCAGCCCGTTTAACCCGGGAGCCGTTAATTAATTCCTGTGAAACCGAGAGGAACAAAAGCAGGACTTGGAAGAGGTTCTCCATCTCTTCTCTTCTCTTCTTTTCTCTTTTCTTCTCCGATATCAACGAGGATCGTGGGAGAGCATTAAACACCGCGGAACCAGCCACCGTCTGACTCTTTAATTAGCCACCCTTAAAGCGTTCGTTGCTTGCCGACGCAAAGCAGTGTCAAGGGTCCGTGCGGAGTGAGCAACAGGTGAGATGTAAAGCAAGGGTTAATCCTTGCCTTTCGAGACAACGTAGTCGAGTAATAAGGGAGGTGAGCATTTCGATTGTCGAATATTTCTTTCTCCTTTCATTACTAATTCTCTAATTGTGTTGTCTATTTCTTTTCTTTTTTCCTTCTTTTTTCTTTCTTCTTCTTTTTTTTTTTTTTTCCTTAACCTTAGAAATTTTTATTTCATCATATCAAAAATTAAAACAATTATATACATTGTCAGCGTAATAAAAAATAATTGCCGAGATAACAAATTAAACACTCAAGACGCACTATAAAGAGACAATGTAGGATGATTACGTTGCGATCCAGCGATCCTCCCGTCTTAAAGAATGAAGAAAAAAGTATAAAGAAAAAAAAGAAAAAAAAAAGAAAAAAAACGGATCAAAGATACGAAAGTGTAATTAATCATGGAGGAAAGTGTCCTTGGGAATCAAGTTCTTTGTAAAAGTAAAAAAAAAAAAAAAAAAAAAAAAAAAAAAAAGAAGAAATTAAAAAGAAATTAAAAAAGAAAGAAAAGCAAGGGGGGAAAAAAAAATCAAGGAAAAAGAAGTATAATACGAACGAGATCACTGGCGCCGAGAGAGGATCATTTAACTCGGCAAGCTTTCTCTTTCTTTCCCTTTTTTTGTTCTTTGCTTTTTTTTCTTCTTTTTTCTTTTTTTTTTTTTTGTTCTGCGTAAAACGAGGAAGATCCCTCGAAAGTGTCAACGTTATCGCCGTGTCAAGGGTAATTAAGACCTGTTGATCGTCCTCCTCGGTGAGATTCCAAGAATGAAAGAAGAGGGGCAGACAGTCGTTCGCGTTTGCGTATGCGCGCGGGTTGGTGGGGGAGGCGGTCGAAGTAAGAAAAGGGGGAAGGGTTGCGAGGTGATGAATATTCCAAGCTTAAAATCTGCTCAGTAGCGGGTAAAAGGGGTTCGAAGCTAATGAAAGGTACATTATGACCGTTGAAGGCGCTTTGCAGTGCTGTAAAGTTGACTCCTAGAGGGTGGGAGTTTGAGGGATGGATTGTGAGAGAGGGAACGGGGCTTACGGGGCGAGGATAGACAGGCTTGCCAAGTTAAATGCGATAATTTGCGTGGGAGGGCGACAACGACTCTCGGCCGCCAGCGACGACTAAACCCTCAGCCATTTAATTACGCTTAAAACATGCATTAAATATTGTCGGAGGGGTGGAAATGTGTTCAAAAGGGTTGAACCCTTTAAGCTCGTTAAGCCGACCGAGATTTTCCCTTCTGTTCATTCCTTCGCGGAATAACTATACATATCTCTATCTCTATCTCTATTTCTCAATTTACTTCAGAATAGATTTGTCTCAGTAAAAGCTATTAAAAACTTAACCATATGAACTATTTATCTATCGAAAAAAAAAAAAAAAAAAAAAAAAAAAAAAAAAAAAAAAAAGAAAAGGATAATTCTTATTTCTCACTTAAGATGACGATTTATATTAAGGAGTACTACGATTTATTCAAAGATTAATCTCGACTAATATACTTTAGAATATGTTGAGGATCATCAACGATATTCTACGCTCGATGTTGCTTCCTTCGTCGACGAGGAAGGCGACGAGGATGTTGACATTGACGATATGATCGCCTTGATGAGCGTGGTAAAGAGAGAACGTAGTCGTACATACGTATTATACTATATCTATATACGTATTACATATATATATATATATATATATATATATATATATATTATACATATACATATATACTAACTACATCTAAGCTGGGACCGGTACGTATCATTTTTAAACGCCGGAAATGTGTTATTAGCGACTACCGTGCGCGCGAGCATACACTCAATTGTCCTGATTTGGGAACCTCTGATCCGGACCCTCTTCCTGACGACACGACGAATTAATGCCGTTGCGTTTCCGCGTACCACTATCTCTCTCTCTCTCCCCCCCCCCCTCTCCCCCTCTTTCTCTCTCTCTCTCTCTCTCTCTCTATCTGTCTTTCTCAAAGTATGTCTTTCTTTCCTTAACTTTTTCTTCGTCTATTTCTTCTTTTAATTTTATTTCCTTTCGTTTCAATTTACAATGCATCATAAAATTCATAAACGAACGTTGTTTCCTTTCGATTTCATTGAATTTCAATTAACGACGAGTATCGTTCACTCGCGATCGCGTTTAATGAGATCAACGGATTTCCCGTCCGGCTTGTAATTCAAAGAGCGAAGCCACTTTACGGTCGTTCCTAATGAAGCCAGCCACCCTGGTTTTGTCTGGCATGAACTAAAGTCTCCTCTTTCCTCCCCCTCCCTTCCTCTCTCTCCCTCTCTCTCCCTCTCTCTCTCTCTCTCTCTCTCTCTCTTTTCCTTATCTTTTTTTCCTTCTCTGTTAATTTTAATCGGCCGGGACGCTTTCCCGTGAATTAGACCCGGGGTTGTTTCGAATGTTAGAAGGAGAGAAAGGATGAGAAGAAGGAAAAGGAACGATCGTAAAACGTTCTAGCCGTCTTCGTCGTCGTCGTCGTCGTCGTCGTCGTGTCGCACGAATCCATTGGGAACTCCGAGCACGATCAAATGAATCAACAGAGACAATTAATAGCCAGCGAGGGCCTTCAGAAAGCCGTACGACGTCGTCACCCTTCTACGTTACCCACCCGTTACTACTACTATACTACGTGTGGACAACAAATCTATTTGTCTGTCCTGAGAACACACATAATCCAAAGACATCCAAGTCTTCCAATGTGCCATGTCAGACGGACATAGTGATTCTTTTTCTTTTCATCTTATTCGAGTGTGTTACTCGAGTCGCTATTTTAATAGACAATATTTTTAATTAATTCGATTTCGTCTTAGTTTATGAAATATATAAAGAGAGAAAAGAAAGAAAGAAAAACCAAAAAAAAAAAAAGAAAAGAAAAAAAAAAGGGAAGAAAAATCGTAACAAATTATTGTCCTCTTATTAATCGTTAATTATTGAAAGAGAGAGAGAGAGAGAGAGAGAGGAGTTCTCGAAAAATGTAAATATTATTATTACCTATAAAAAAGAACTTTTTCAATATACTTTTCTTAGATATCTATCTGTCTGTACATGTCTGTGTCTGTGTGTGTGTGTGTGTGAGAAAGAGAGAGAGAGAGAGAGAGAGAGAGAGAGAGAGAGAGAGAGAGAGAGAGAGAGAGAGAGAGAGAGAGAAT
>NC_062191.1:1814923-1834923 GCF_912470025.1 Vespa velutina | reverse complement strand
TTTTTTTCCTTTTTTTTTTTTTTTTTCTTTTCGAATTACCTCATGGAGGGGCATAAAATAAGTGTATAAAAAATTTTGATAGATTTTATACGATCAGTTTTACACGTAGTTACAGGTACATACACGTACACGAACACACATACGCACAGATTACTCGTGTATATATCGATATAAGTTTTTCTTTGAATTTCTGGAATTTCGATATCTCGTAGAATCGAATTTTCGAAGGCAAAATTCGAAGACTAAAGGAAGACGAAGAACTCTTCTTCAATCACTTTCTCTCCCTCTCTTTCTCTCTCGCTTTCTCTTTCTCTCTTATTCCTTAATGCGGTTCGAATATGCTCGGAATGCCCGGACCCTAGCTCGTTTTGCGCCGCTCCTGGGCTGCGCGCATATAATAACGGCGTATCTGTTCCCAGGTTCTCGTAGAAAAGAGGCAGCGGGTCTTGATAACAGGGGGTTGGATAACAGGGAGAAAGGGGATAGGGTAGAGGAGGAGGAGGAGGAAGAGGGGGGGGGAGGGGTAGTTGGGGTATCGCATGAGTTATTAAGATTCCGGCGCGCATGCTCGCGGTTCTTTCATCGATTCATAAGAATATCCTCTCTGCTCTGCCGTCTCAACCCTCCCTCCCTCCCTCCCACCCTCTTCTCTACCTCATTCTCCTTAGTTGGCTCTCGACCACCCCCGATCTTTCAGGGACGTATTCACGATTCAGGTATCATCGACTCTCTTATGCACTTATCGTAATATGTATTATTATTGTCTCGTAATTATTATTATTATTATTATTATTATTATTATTATTATTATTATTATTATTAAAGAAAAAAAAAAAGAAAGAAGATAAAAGAGAAGACGAAAAACTAGGCACACAGGAAAGATAAAGATTGCGCGAGTTTCTACGACGTAGTAAAGAGGAAAAAAGAAAGAAAGAAAGAAAAAGGAAAAAAGGAAAAAGAAATTATAAAATTTAATTAATAAATAAATCGTTTATTCGTTCCTTTCTTTCGTTCCATTTCTCTCTCTCTCTCTCTCTCTCTCTCTCGTTCTTTTTCTTCTGCTCAGATTTTCTTTCGAATAATTACGACCGACCGTTTCAAGTCGATGAACTACCTAACACGATATAAATCTTAAGATATTAATAGGAAAATTGAAATAGCGAGGAAAGCTTACATCGATCCGATCCTTCTTAATCTCACCCTTCCACAACTCTGACGTATGTTGGCAATTACGCGTGCCAGACCGTTACTTAGCGCGTATATCAGCTCGTGCGCTAGCCATAATTTTTTTGTTACGGCCCTGCAGTGCAAAACGAAGGAGCACACGTACTTGTATACTTACAACACATACAAGTACAAACGTACACAGACACATATATATATATATATACACGTATGCACACGGGCGTATACATGAACACACAAACATACACACGTTGGTATACTTGTTCTCTCTTGGAAGGCGGAAGGAGCGTGCGCGCATTTACGGAAGGATCTCGAAGACAGAAAGAGAGAGAGAGAGAGAGAGAGAGAGAGAGAGAGAGAGAGAGAGAGAGAGTAAGAGAGAGAGAGAGAGATAGAAGGTTTGAAGAAGGAAGAGAAGAAAGTGCAAGAAGGAAGAAAGGATGGGGGGCAAGGAAGGAGTAGAAAATAAGGAGGAGCCAGCCGCTTGATCTATGCGTTTAATTAACCATAGAGACGCTGCCGCTACCAACTCTTACGCGTTTCGAGCTGGACCGTGAACGCGAGGGTAGAAACCGAGGACGTTGAAGGAGCTACGATGGTGAAAAATAAGAAAAGAGGAATAAGAGGAAGAAAGGAAGACGAAGAGACGAAGATTTCGCCATCGTCGGCGAAATTAACCCTCGAGAAAAACTTATAATGTGTCTCCGTCAAAAGGAACCAACGTACCATCTTCGTTCACCTCTTATCACAAATAATAACAACAACAACAAAAACAATAACAACAATAATAATAATAATAATAATAATAATAATAATAATAATAATAATAATAATATCTGATGATAATAATAACAAGTAAATTTGTCTAAGGAAATTCATTTTCAAAGTTATTAATTAAGAAACAAGTAATCATTCGTTATTAATACGAGGACATCCTCTTGTCTTTATCCTTTCAATATCTCTCTCTCTCTCTCTCTCTCTCTCTCTCTCTCTCTTTCTCTCTCTCTCTCTTTCTCTTTCTTTTTCTCATTCTCGTTTTCTTTTCATCATATAATACGCTTCATTGCACCTCACACAGCTCTCATCTCTCTTCTTCTCTTTCTATCTCTCTTTCTCCCTCTCTCCCTCTCTCTCTCTCTCTCTTTCTCTTTTTCTCTCTGTTTCTCTCTTACGCTCGCATCAAAGCAATGGCTATTTTGTTCTATCACCGAGAAGGTAATGAGCCGTTTGCTTGGAGTTATTAATGAAGGATATCGTCTCGTGGATTTCTCTAATCGACGGTATAAATTTACAAGTGACTAATCGATAGTGATCATAACGAACGACGACGTCAGCATTCATTACTTTCTGTTATTTTCTTCTTTTTTTTTTTTTTTGTGCTGCTCATCCTATCCTTGATATGTCAAAGGTGCTTGAAACAATTCATGAATAAGATAAAAACTTGATTTCCAATTAAAGAAAATATGACAGACCATTTTAATTTTTGAGTGAATAAATTTACTTGGAGTCATTATTGATTCTTGTCCTTTCTTTTCTTTTCTTTTTTTGTCTCTTTTTTTTCTTGTTTTCTTTTCTTCTTCTTTCTTTTTTCTTGCATAATCAACGAAATAAAACGAGACGAAGAGAAGGAATCTTCTCGTTTCGGTTGGATCATCGAAAACGACGATGACGACGATGACGACGATGACGATGAAGAAGAAGAAGAAGAAGAAGAAGATGAAGAAGAAGAAGAAGAAGGAAGGAAGGAAGGACAGGTGTTTCATGGATGAATTCCGCGGTCTTTTCGTGTGTTTGCAAATTATCTTAATACGAGAGAGAGGTGATACAAAATTGGACACGTCAATGGTGTAAAGAAAGAAAGAAAGAAAGAAAGAAAGAAAGAAAGAAAGAAAGAAAGAAATGAAACAAACAAAAAAAAAAGATAAAAAGGAGATAAAGAAAAACAAAAAAGAAAGGAAGAAAGAAAGAAAGAAAGAAAGAAAGAAAGAAAGATGAAAGAAAGAGAAAGAAAGAAAAAGAAAAAGTTTTCGATCAGGAGACACACGAAAGAAGCAAGCGAACAAGTAATCAAGAGAGAGAGAGACGGAGAGAGAGAGAAAGAGAGAAAGAGAGAGAGAGAGAGAGGGAGAGAGACGGAAAAGAACCGCGAGAGTCGATTCGGGCGTGACGGAGCCGGCGAGGCAATTATGATAATTACCGGAATTCGTGGTGCGCAATTAGGCCAGCGAAGCGACAGAAACGCGCTCCGATTTGTTCTTCTGTCTCTCTCTCTCTCTCTCTCTCTCTCTCTCTCATACACACATATACCTATACACTCATGGATGCATGCATGCATGCATGCACGCACGCACGCATGCACGCACGCATGCACGCACGTATGTATGTATGCACGCGTTCATCAATATTAGTTACAACCAAAGAACTCGCGCGTCGTGTCCTCGACTCAATGCACGTTTCGAGTTTCCGCCTCGCCTTTTTTCTGTTATAGAAATTAACGTTGGTCCCCCTAATTACAGAAGACGACCCGAGAAAGCACGCGGGAGGTTGCGTGCGGCCGACAGTGTGTGCTCCTGTCGCAGCTGAGCAGGTTTACCTGTCGAGAGAATAAAAGGAAGGAGAGTCGAGTTGAAGAAAGAAAGAGAAAGAGAGAAAGAGAGAAAAAGAGAAAGACAGGTACGCGTGTTCACGTGGCACGGTACACGGTGTAAACAGGTACATATATATATATATATATATATATATATATATATATATATACCTACATACTACGTTAGTATGGTATCCTATAGAGAACAGGAAGTGTCTCGTAATAAAAGAGTGACTTCCGTCGGTGAAACAATATGCGACTCTGGATTACAACGAGAATATATCTATCTATTTTTCTCTAACTCATTCGAACGTTACGATAGATTATTCTTGTTGTTGTTGTTGTTGTTGTTGTTGTTGTCCTCATCGTACTCATCGTAGTTGTTGTTATTGTTATTGGTAACAAACGATCGTAAATACTTATTGTACATATCCATTCAATACATTTCATTTCATCGTCGTTCTACCAGTTCTGAATCGTACGTATTACCTGTTCGTTTTGCTAATTCGAGTGCCTGGTGATAATTTAGCACGGGGCCACCGGGGAATTAACGAAGGAACAGAATTACCGAGAGACACGACGGTATCCTTGGTTTAACGATTTATTCTCAATATTTCTTATACTCATACTTCATCATTAATATCTGGGACGAAATCTTTTTTTCTATGTTTCCTTATTTCTCCTCTTGTTTTTTTTCTTGGTTTTTTTTTTGTTTTTTTTTCTTTTCTTTTCTTTCTTCCGATCTCATCGCTTGCGGTAGAAACAACATTTTCTCTCTGTCTCTCTCTCTCTTTTTCTTTTTTTTTTTGTTTTTTTCTCCCCTTTTTTCTCCTTTTTTTTTTTCCTTTGTTCAAACTCGCACTACGTATCAGATCGTGACGATACCTCGATATAATATATCATTAACGTAGAGGCTAACTGATTAACGTATAAGAAAAAAAGAAAGTTCATTAATAGAATGATAATCTATTCACTTTCATGGAAATACATTATAAACTACGATATAATTAATTGAACAAATAACGAGATTATATAGTAAGTAATTAAATGAGAAACGAAAGAAATGAAATCTATTGGATTCGTCCTTTACCTAAATTCCCCCGTAAACGCACATACGCATGTATACGTATTGGCGCGTAATATGCGATAGGATACAAACGGAGCGTATACGTACGAACTTGAAGTAGAAAAAAAAAAAAAAAACAAAGAGAAAAAGAAAAAGAAAAATAATTAATAAGAAATATTACGGAAAGATACGGACAAACGTGACGTTATTAATACACCCAATAAGCAATTCCAATAATAAGCTTAGACATTTTCTTCGAACGAGAAATCAATGTGCATTATATAGCATTTACAGAACGATATACTGTGTATGTAATATACAAGTGTAAGAAAAATCGAGCGATGTAAAAGTAGTAAGGGAGATACTTGACGTAATGGAGGAGTTACAAGCGAACGGGAGACGGCGCAAGGGGTAGGAAGAAGAGGCGACATGGCAAGTTCTCGTACCAAGTCGGTGATGGCATTTCTGTTGGTAAAAAAGAGAGGACGAAAGAAACGAGAAAAAGAGTGAAGGATGAGTGGGGGTGTGAAAAGGGGGGGGCGAGGGGTGGCGGGAGAGGAGATCGTGGGCGAGTGGGGAAGAGGGTGGTAGAAACGTCGTTCCGTTCGTTGCTGCGAACGTGAGATGCCAGCGTGTTTCCATTAATCCAAATCGCGAAATAAAATCATCGGGCGGAATGTCCATTAGTGGTTACTGTGCGAGAGAGAGAGAGAGAGGGAGAGAGAGAGAGAAGAAAAGAGAAGTCGTTAATGCTTTGCTTTGCCTCGTTTTGCTTTGCTTCGCTTTGCTTTACTTCACTTTGCTTCATTTTACTTTGCTCTGTTCTACTCTGCTCTGCTCTGCTCTGCTCTGCTCTGCTCTGCTCTGCTCTGCTCTGCTCTGCTCTGCTCTGCTCTGCTCTGCTCTGCTCTGCTCTGCTTTGCTCTGGTCTGGTCTGCTGTGCTCTCTCTCTCTCTCTCTCTCTCTCTCTTTCTCTCTCTTTCTCGCTTAGTGCACGCACTCTCGCGCTTAAGCATCTGTCGTTTTATAGAAATGAAGCTTCACCGAGGAAAATCGCTAGGAGGAGCGCGGACAACCACCAGGAATCGTTTTTCCTAGTTGCCGACGAGGAAACGATCACAAAAACCACCACACCACCATCGTATTATTTCTATGAAAAGAAGTTGCAAATTCGCGACGCGGAATCGACGATGCGGTAAATCATACGTATAAGTAGCGACAAAGTGTAACGACTTATGCGACAGTAAGTCCTTTCTTTTTTTTTCTTTCTTTCTTTCTATCTTCTTCTTCTTCTTCTTCATCTTCTTTTTCTCTTTCTCTGGCTTTTCTTTTTATATCTCTTTTTTTTTCTTTTCTCTTTTTTTCTTTTTTCGTTTTTCTTTTTCTCTCTTAGATTATTCCTCGCTCGCTTTACTTATTTACGTTGTACTTTTTTCTTCTTCTTCTTCTTCTACTATGACGTACGTGTGTGCTAGAGAGAGAGAGAGAATTTACAAAAAAAAAAGATTATATTGACTTTTTTATACGAATCAATCTGACACAGTAAATCAAGGAGATTCGTAGCGGTTAATTTCCAATGACAATGCGACGATAAATGATCTATTAATCTATTTATTTACTTATCTCTCTCTCTCTCTCTCTCTCTCTCTCTCTCTCGTTTCCTTTTCTTTTTTCTTATATCTCCTTTAATTTGAAAAACCGTGAAGAGGTCAAAGATATCAGAGAAAAAGGACGAAGAGATCCGTTAAAGGCATAAAACACTATCTATACCTGAGTATATCTACTCGCTAAAACAACGTCCTATTAGATTTACCATTGGACCAATGCGATTATCAAACGTTGCCATGAACTTTTTTAATTCGATCGGAAAAGGATCTCTCTCTCTCTCTCTCTCTCTCTCTCTCTCTCTCTTTCTTTCTCTCTCTCTTTCTCTCGTTCGCGGTGCCATCGATAAAATCAACGATACCTAACTCCTACATATGTGTCGAAAAAGGAGGAGAAGGAGGAAACGAAAAAAGAAAGAAAAAAAAAAAAAAGAGAGAGAGAGAGAGAGAAAAAGAGTACAAATGATCTCTCGGTGATTTGCCTTTGCCGTCGAAGTAAACGAGAAAGAAGAAGAAGAAGAAGAAGAAGAAGAAGAAGAAGATAAAGAAGAAGAAGTGGGGATTGTTTTCGATTAACGTAACGATTCTCGAGAAGTACCAAACGAAATTTGCTATTACTTAAGTTAATTAGAAAGGAACTTTGTGGATGAGGTTACTCTCTCTCTCTCTCTTTCTCTCTCTCTATCTCTCTATCTCTCTCTCCGAATGTTAATTTCGTTTTCTAATTTAATCAAACGAATTGCAATAAGTCACGATAAACGATTTAACCTATCGAACAATTTTGTCGAACGAAAGAAGAAGGGAGGGAGGATATGTAGCCGGTGGTTTGTTGGGTTCACCTTTGTATAAACAAATAGAAAAAAAAATAAAAAAAAAAAAAAAAAGAAATAAAAAAGAAAAGAGAGAGAGAGAGAGAGAGAGAGAGAGAGAGAGAGAAGAAAGAACGTAAAAAAAGAAAAAAAAAAGGATAATAAAAGAGGTTCGGTAAGAGGAGACTTATGATTTCACGAAAATGCTACGTCACGTGTCGTTGCGCATGCGCCTATGTTAGCGCATATGAGCGCTCGCTCGCTCGCGCGCGCGCCCTCACGCAAATCGCTTAATCCAACGCAAAGGAGTGGAACGCATTGTGGCGTTCGAGCGGAGGTGCGTGGAATGGACGTTCCGGTTTATCAGCGCATACGGCATGTCGCGGCGTGTTTCCATTAATTCGCGTTGCGAGGCAACCTCTCTCTTTCTTTCTTTCTCTCTTTCTCTCTCTCTCTCTCTCTCTCTCTCTCTCTCTCTCTCGTACCATTGGAATGCTCGGCGAAGTCGTTAGGCGGTAAAAGGCAGCTTGAAGCCAGCCTAATTTGCTCCTACGTCGCGATTACGCGCGTCTTCGAGGAAATCTTTCTTTCTTTCTTTCTTTCTTTCTTTCTTGCGCTTTCTTTTTTTTCCCCTTCTTTCTTTCCTTCCTTCTTTAACCTCGAACCTTCGGTCAAAGAAACACGAATTTCGCTAACTTAAAAGAATAAGAAATATCGGTGTCGTTTCTTTTTATCGACAAAAAAAAATATTTATTATCTATGAGAGAATGTTGATTACTATGTCCTAGAACGAAAAATAATATAATAACATTTACGTAATATTAATTCGTCCAATCGTAACAATTTTCATTTGTTCATATTATTTATATAATGTTCTTATCGTATTTATATATTCGATATAGAGGTTTAGATATCTTTATTTATACGACGGCTCTTTAATTATGAAAATCTAATATCCAATAATAGAGTGAGATATATATATATATATATATTATGTATATACACATACATATATACATATATGTATATATATGTGCAGATGTGTTCTTGATATAAGAGAAAGTTATAAGCGAGAAATAAAATTAAATTAAAGTCCTTAAATTAAAATCCGAAGCTAAGTCAGCCATTCTAAAAACGACGTTTACTCTGGGACGACCTGATTGCTACTGTGCGCCATCAAGCCAAATTCACGATATACAAAACCCCACGGGGTCACGGTTATTGGGTCGATGATTTATACGCTCGGTTTGTTTGCATAAATATTTCTCCTTGATGTATAAGAGCTCGTACATACGTACGTACGTACGTACAATCTAAGATGATTGTAAATATTGTACGTACATGTGATAAAAGAGAAACAAAACAAAAAAATAAATACGTCTTGCCTGTTCCCTTAGGTATAATATTTATATACGCGTACGGATTATTTTTCAAATTGGGGAGAAAAAGAAACCAAAAGAAAAAAGAAAAAAAAAAAAAAGAAAAATAATAAACGAATCTGTCTCTCTCTCTCTTTCACTCTCCGGTCGGACGTGTCTCGTCGATTCTTTTCTTGTTATTATTATTGTCGTTATCGTCGTTGTATCTTGTGTAACCTTGAACCCAATTTATTATACCCAAAGGAAATAGTCGATCGAAGATTGAATAATCTCTCGAGGGTAAGCGAGAACTATGCGAATTTAGTAAACGCCAATAGAGACATATACCTGTTCCCGTATGGTCGGGGCTTCTTGAGCCGGAACATTTCCATTAATTCGCCTGGCAAGAGACAAACTCGTGCGCCCATCGGAATGTCGTTCCGTCGCTCGTTAGACACACACACACACGCACATACATAATGACACATACACACATACACACACACACACATACAGATACCGTCACATACACACCAGTAGAGAATACGAAATAACGCGATTTGCTTGTAGTAATTCAATTACGGAAAGGCTCAGGCCTTCCAAGCGCTTATTTTATACATCTCGAACGATTACCGCGCGTAACGATACAAATCCGCGGATGTTACTTTTAAATCAAAAGCGTGGGACGTAAGGGGCATGCGTGCGTGCGTGTACGTTGTGTGTATGTGTGTGTGTGTGTGTGTGTGTAAGAATACGAGCGTGTACCTATGCGTGACCGAAAGCCATCGAGTGATCGTTATCGAGATAGTCGACGCGTTTGTGTTTCCGTCCTTTTTTTATTGTTTTCCTTTTTTTCTTTTTTTTTTTCTTTCTTTTTGTTTCCCCTTACGTCTTCGTCTTCTTTCTCTTCTTCTTTCTTTTTTTTTTTTTTTTTTTTTTTTTTTTTTTTTTTTTTTTGTTTTCTTGTCTTCTTCTTTTCTTTTCGATTTTGTAATTTTATTTTCGTTTTTCTTTCTTATTCTTTTTTGTTCTTTTTTTCCTTTTTTTTTCTTTTTTTTTTTTTTTTAGAAAAATCAATTTACAGGTTAACGGGTTACATTCCTTTTTTGAACGATATTTTTCAATCGAATCGTGCCATTGACCTAAGCCAAAGAGGAAATCCTAATGAAAAAGGACGAACGTAAACTCGACGAAGCATATCGTACCATCTTTCCTCCTTATTCTCTCTCTCTCTCTCTCTCTCTCTTTCTCTTTTTTTTTTTTTACCGATTATCATTAAGTACACATACATAAACAGCTTAACAAACGTGACAGAAATAATATATGACTTGGTTAGGTATTATATATAAAACTGAACTGATATTTATTATTAGTTTTCATCAATTTTCTATATACGAAGAGAGTCAAGTTTGTTACTACTCGGATAGATCATTCTACGATATCGTAACATTACTCAATTTGTTCTATTATTAATCATTATAACGTACCTAATTCCGTTCCCTATTTAATTTCAACGAGTTTCTAGTTTCTCTCTCTCTCTCTCTCTCTCTCTCTCTTCCTTATCGCTTTCTGTCGTAAGCTGTTACAAATAATTATCCCATCGGAATAGAATAAGAAGGAAGAAGAAAGGCACGCGAATAGATAGTAAAATAATTAAGACTAAAGTAAAGGAGAGAATCTCGATATCTTCGTTCGTGGTACGTGCAAAACGCAAAAGGCCAAAAAGAGTAAAAGAGATAGAACGAAACATAAGAGGCAGAGGGACAGTCAGAGAGACAGAGAGACAGAGAGACAGAGAGAGAGAGAGAGAGAGAGAGAGAGAGAAAGAGAAAGAGAGAAAGATATGTATACCCGCAGCAGATCTTTCAACGGCCCTCAAAGACGAAAAGATTGGGAAAAACGTATGCTTACGGAAGAACGATAGATATCAGTGGCTTTCTCAAATATTTTCCAGATAGAGATAGAAAGAGAGAAAGAGAGAGAGAGAGAGAGAGAGAAGCGGGCGTTAACACGGAATCGTTTAATTCGAAGCGCGACGAGGCGGATCGAACGAAGAAGAAAAAGGAAGAAGAAAGAAGAAGGAAGAGGAAGAAGAAAAGAGAGAAAGAGAAAGACGGTCGTTGCGTTAACGTTTGCGTTTACGTTGCATACGTTCGTACGTACGTACGTACGTTCGTTCGTTCGTTCGTTCGGTTCGGTCTACGTTCCGCTTTATCAGCGCGTACGGCATGCCGCGGCGTGTTTCCATTAATTCGCGTCGCGGGGCAAACTCGTGCCGTTGGAATGCCCGTTGAAGTCGAGGAGAGAAGTCGTTAGGCTGCGTGCCGTTCGTTCGCGTCCGGGCAACCGGTTTTCCCATCGGTGATTCGTCGTTAATTCGCCGGCGGAGAGTAAGTAATCGCACGCGCGTACCCAACGACCACCTCGGGTGTGTTACACGACTGCGTTTACACCAAGAAAGAAAGAAAGAAAGAAAGAAAGAAAAGAAAGAAAGGAAGAAAGAAAGAGATAAAGATAGTTGAAAGGAAAAAGAGAGAGAGAGAGAGAGAGAGAGAGAGACCAAGACGAGAAGGACAAGCCTAGCTAGCTTTCTAGCTAGCTAGATGGTTAACTGGTTGGTTCATTGGTTGGTTGGTTGGTTGGTTGGTTGGTTGGTTGGTTGGTTGGTTGGTTGTTTGGTTCGTTGGCTTTATCCTGTATACCATACTTCTTCGCGATCATGCTACGATCTGTTTCTTCTTCCTCCGCCCTCGCCTTAGATTGAAAATCTCCTTTTCAAACTTTACGACATTTCCCCAACTCGTATTTTTAATTAACACGGTATATTCTACCTTTGGTTACCCTTTTTTTTTTTTTTTTTGATTATCAATCGTGATCACAATTTCCTATCACGTTCCTCTCTCTCTCTCTCTCTCTCTCTCTCTCTCTCTCTCTCTCTCTTTCTCTCCTTCTTTCTCCATGTATCTCTGATAACGGAGCTATTTGGGATTATGTAATTTTCTTAGTCGTTTTCTTTTTAAGAAAAAAGGAACAAAAGTGAAAAAGGTAAAAAGACAGACTTGTTAGTTCGCAGATATCTTTTATATTTTATCTTGTTTTTACGTTCACAGTACTTTGAAGGAGGAGGAGGAGGAGAGGGGGAGGAAGAATTATCATATTGCATTTCGAATATGTATATATATATATATATTTTTTTTGCTTGTACTATACGTCGAAGGTATGCGATATAAGATTTGTTTTTTCTTTTTTTCAAATAATCTTTGCGACCGAATATTTTTCTCGAAGGAAAAAAAGAACGAATAAAAAAAAAAGAACAACAATGATGCAATTAAAACATCAAGATTATCGTAGATTACACTTGAAGAAGGAGAGCGAGAGCGAGAGAGAGAGAGAGAGAGACAGAGAATACGACAAGATATTTCTATGTGAATAATTTTTGTCTATACCTGTAAAAAAGACTTTTCGTTTTTCCCAAAGAAAAATATTTTTAAGGCTAAATTTAAAGGCGAAGTTCCTCTATAATCGTAAAGCAAAGTTCATAAACTTATCGTAGATATCGTTTAACGGAGAAAGTGTTTAGTTTATCTATGAATCACTCACCAAATAGGTTCGACAGCATAGAAGAACCGGAGACTCCGTCTGAAATGAAGAAAAAAGAGAAAAAGATGTAACATTAGAATTACAGGAGGTAGACTGGTATAAGATCGCGGGAAGATTACGCCACGAGAAGAATCTCTCTCGTAACTTTTTTACTTCTCTTTTTTTTTTTTTTCTTTTCTTTTCTTTTTTCCTTTCCTTTCTTTCTTTCACTTTCCTCTTCCTCATTCGGTCTTCGGTGATAGACGAAAGAAGAGGAAAGAGAAGTGGTTCTCTTCTTCTTTACTCTTTTACGTAGGCGATAAGCAAACACACGCTCATTATTTCGCTCTTGAATTTTACGATGAGCCGCTCGTGTAAACGGGTGTTCACACTTTGCGTTACGTGTAAACGTTCGAGAGTATCGAGAGACGAGTTCTCGAAAAGGCTTTTTATGTGTACCAATCCGTGTAAGTGTCCGGCATAATGTTCATACACAGAAACGCATAAATTCAAATACTAATCAACCAAATATATATATATATATATATATATATATATATATATATATGAGAATATATTCATGAGAGAGTATAAATGAATACGCGTATATAAGAATTTTATATGAACACATAGACAAACACGCGCATGCACATATATATATATATATATATATATGTGTGTGTATGTGTACGTATATAAGTATAAGAGAATGTTTAGAAACTCGCATTACATAGAAGCACGCACATAGTAACGCACGCGCGACGAGCTAGCCGTATCATTATATTTTACTTTAGCCGACGCGGAAACCCCGCGGGATAATTTGCGCGAACGAGCCGCAATTATTTAAGGGTGTGCATAGGTAAAAAGGGGTGGCCGAGGTAGCTGCTATAGGGCTGCCGCGTTACTTCGCTCGCCAGTAGTACTTATCGATTCGCGTCGTCTTCGCCACGTCGACGTTACGATATTTTCTTTCTCTCTCTTTCTCTCTCTCTCTCTCTCTCTCTCTCTCTCTCTTCCATTGTCGGATCTTTCTATCAATAAATCTCTAATCTCATGGTTCGTACTCGTTAAGAATAATAATCTATTTTATTCGGAATTATGAAATGAATAATGAGAAAAAAATTTCGCAAATGTGAACAATCAAATATAAGATACAAATAATTAGAAATATTACGTCTGTAATTGTAAATTAATATCCGACGATGAACAAACGACAATACATTGAATTTTTTTTCTCCTTCTTCTTCTTCTTCTTCTTTTTCTTCTGGGTATTGCACTTTTCTCATCTAGTTCAATTACCAACACAAAAGCTCAATGGAAAAAGATGCAACGATTTTGAAAACGATGCGCTCACGGAAAACAGGTGCAACTTGAACGAAGTAGATACCTTACCTATCTACCTACCGAAGCACGTGAACAGTAACGCTCCAAAGAGAAGAAAGAGAGAAGATTTCGTAGAAGAAAAAAAAAGAGAAAAGATAAAAAAAATGAAGGGGGAAGAGAGAAAAGGGGTCGTATATTTGTGTGGTAGTTACGTCTGTGCGTGCACTTAACCTCGCACACGTATTACGTACATGTATGAGTCTGTATATGTATATATATATATGTATATATATATATATATATAAGTTCGAACTTCGAGATGGTTCGAAGAAGGAAAACGTGAGTGTATATGTGAAAGAAAGAAAGAAAGAGATAGATAGATAGAGAGAGAGAGAAAGAGGGTGAGAGTGAGAGGGAGAGGGTGGAAACGGCTCGAAGCAGCTCGTGGGGTGATTATGAGCGAGTAAGTGCCGCCGTCCAGTTTTTACCCTCTTCTACCCCTCGCTCCTTACTGACCGCCCGTTTCTTTCCCGCAGCGACCATCCTCCTTCCACCCTCTTCCACCATCTACGACGCCACTCTTACCACCCTCGACTCGACTAAACCCCCAACGGATCAATACGCTAAAACATTGCCACGTCGAGCCACCGCCGTGTAAAACACGAAAGAAATCCGCCGGGGTGTTTTCCTTTAACCACTAACTCCTGCGGCATCGAGAGGGTATGCCCTTTTTTTGTGTTTGTTATTTTGTTTCTTTTTTCTTTTTTTCTCCTTTTTCTTTTTTTCTTTTTTGATTTGTTTCTTTTTTATTTTTCTTTCCTTTCTTTTCTTTTTTCTTTTTTCTTTTTCTTTCTTTTTTTTATTTCCTTTTTTACTTACATTCTTACCCCCTTTCTAATGAACAACGGTGATTCTTTTTAAGGAAAAAAAAAAAAAAAAAAAAAAACAAAACCCGAAACATGACATATTTCTACCATTCGAAATTAATGTCTATTTCATAATCCCTGCTATTTTCATTTCGACAATTATAGATTTATTCTTACGTAGTTCAATGTCTCTTTTCTTCATCTTCTTCTCACTTCTCACTAAATGATTAACTCTAAATTTTAATTTGTTAGGTGCGTCTAGAATGAAAAGAAGAGAAAAAGAAAGAAAGAAAGAAAAAGAAAGACAGAATGGACACAGAGTGAATCTTACAAATATGTATTCGTAAGACTATTATCGATCATTTAAAGTGATAAAGAAAAAAAAAAAAAAAAAGAAAAAGAGTTATTCCTCCTCGTGATCGGATATTAATGATAAAGAACTACATGATAGACGCAACCCTGATTGCGAGAACACTGAGTAAGACTGAAGAACGTTATCATCTTACACTGTTAACTCTCTCTTTCTCTCTCTCTCTCTCTCTTTAGAGTTCAAGTAAAAAGTGAGTTCCTTGCCCTTCGAAGTGGAACGAATTCAGCACATACTCTCTCTCTCTCTCTCTCTCTCTCTCTCATTCTCTCTTTCTCTCTCTCTCTTTTCTATCGCTAGACCTTCGAAGGGCACGAAAGACGAATGAACGGACGTCCGTGGCCTACCGCAACCCACGTAAGACACCGATCAAATCCCTCCCACTTTCTCTCTCTCTCTCTCTCTCTCTCTCTCTCTTTCGCTTTCTCTCTCTCTTTTACTTTCATACCACACAGGCAACACACGTTTCCGAACGACGACGTGTGTTCGACGTGCTGTTTCCCGTGAACGATCGATATATCGATCGTCTTCGACGAACGACCGGCTGCCTGGTGGTCGACGACCACGCGGGAAATAAGAAAGAGAGAGAGAGAGTGAGAGTGAGAGTGAGAGTGAGAGTAAGATAGATAGAACTAAACAGAGAGAGTGAGAGAGAAAGAGAAAGAGAGAGAGAGAGAGAGAGAAAACCAGAGAGAAAGATGGAAAGAAAGAGAAAAGCTGAGGCCCGCGGCTCTGTTGTCCGTGTGCGTCCTGCCTTGTGGTCACTTGTTGCCTGCCACCCCCAGGGGTTGGCCTTGTCCCTCTGTGTTTGGGGAACGCTTGTCGTCCAACCGCCGACAAACCGGACGAGAGTGAGCTCTCCTCCCTCTTCCCTTCCCTTCCTTTTCACCTCGCCTCACCGCCAATCCCCATCCTCATCCCCATTTACCCCTCAAACTCCCCCCCTCCCCACTTTTCTTTATCCACCTCGTTCCAAACTCTAGACTCTTTTTAAGATCAGACTCTTCCGACTTTGTCTCTTTCACATGTTTTTCTTTATACGTATATATATATATATATATATATATATAAACATGTATCTAAACTCTTAAATATTTTTATGGATATATTTTATATATATACATGTATATGTATATATATATTTTTTTTTGTACGAATAAAAATTGAATTATTAAGAGAAGTAATAAATATATAAATAAATAAATTAATAAATTGAAAACTTAGACCCTATATATATATATATATATATATATATATATTATATATATATATGTGTGTGTGTATATGTATATAAGTGAGAAAAAGGATCTAAAATGATAAGCCGATGATAAAATTTATTACCCTTATATTATACTTCGTGCATTTAAAGAGTTTCTCTCGGAAGAGAGAACGATTGTATATATTATCTTTTCTTATTTTTTTTTCTTCTTTTTTTCTATTTTACTTTTATTTCACTTTATTTTATTTGATTTGATTTTATTTATTTATCAGACGTCATTGATCGTAGGTACCATCGTCGTTATCTCGTCGCGTAATAAAATCGGAAGGGAACTCGGAACTCGCACGTCCACCACGATTATCGTTATCTCCGGCGTCGTTGGGACCGGTCGAACGGTAAGATAATAAACGTAGGCCTTCTCTCACACTTTCTCACTCGCTCTCCATCTCTCCCTCACTTCTGTTTCTTTCTTTCTTTCTTTCTTTATTTCTTTCTTTCTTTCCAACGTGAAGAGTGAAACCGGTGCGTTTCCTTTTTTCGTGCCGTTCCGACGATAAACACAGATGTCTTCGAAACGAAAAATGCTTTCTCTTCTTCGTGCCTCGCCCTTTATCTTCTATTTAAGGTCGAAACGTATAATCATCGCCTTCACATGAGAAGGCAGCATATTATCGATAGGTATAATATATCCATACCTATATCGTGTTATTTGATAATAAAAAAGAAAAAAAAGAAAGAAAAAAAGAAAGATACAAACGAAAAAAAAAAGGAAAAAGAAGAAGAAGAAGAAGAAGAAGAAGAAGGAGAAGGAGAAGGAGAGAAAAAGAAATGAAGAAAGAAAGAGAAAGCTCATCCTTTATTTGATAAAAAAGAAAGAGAGAGTGAGAGAGAGAGAGAGAGAGACATAGAAATGTGTAATAATTCTGGGAAATGATGGCGACAGACGTGACACGTGTGTTTGGGTTCATTCCCGTCGACCACACTTTGTCGGAAACTTTGTTCCATCTTCTTCTTCTTCTTCTTCTTCTTCTTCTTCTTCTTCTTCTTCTTCTTCTTCTTCTTCTACCTCCCTCGTAAGTTTTTTCGTTGCCTAACAATAATACAACAGACCGAAACGTGCTGTACTCTTACGTGATTACTCTTTCAATCGTTACGCTTCCAACTTGCTTTTTTTATTACACGTAATTAGCGCGATCGTGCTCGTTGTATGTATGTATGTATGTATGTATGTACGCGGACGCGTGTATGTGCGTGTATGTGTGGACACCCACGTATATATGTTCATTCGATCTCACATTTACATGTCTTTTTAATTACAACGGCCATGGCCGGCTACTTTAGTATATCTACTCTATTATTCACCAACAGAGATTTACGAACAACGTGAAATTACGTTCGACCGTACGTTTTTTCCGTCGTTGTATGTCCTACGTATATTATGTTTTTATCATTGCTATGATTTATCATCTAACAATATTGAACATTATCTATACGCTTATATGAACGAATCGAACGATTGTTTCATTGACAAGATTGATTCTTTTCTTTTCTTTTTTTTTTTTTCTGTTTTCTTTCTTTTTCTCCCCTTCCTCTTCTTCTTTCCCTTTTTTTTTTGTTTCCTGTATCATTTTATTTTCCCTTCTCTCTTTCTTTTTTTCTTTTCACACAAGTATTAAAAGTTTCGAACGATCCATCCTATCTCCATTCACGACCGAATGTCCCGTTTCGATCACGTCCCTATCTAATTTTATTACGGACGATAACATTTTTCCAACCGAGGATAATGACGCTGATGGTACTTCCTTTTCTTTTTTTTTTTTTTTTGCCCCTTTCTTTTCCTTTTTCTCTTTAATTCTCGTGACCAATAATTTTTTCTTTCCTTTTCTTTGTTTTCCTTTTCTTTTTTTTTTTTCACTCTCTCTCTCTCTCTTTAGTTAGACCCACCTTAATTAATTTCTCTTTTTTTTCTTTTTTCTTTTTTCTTAAACGATCGATATTACCGATGGGAGAAGAAAGGATTAATAAATTTCTTTCCTTCTCATTTTGTTTTGCTTTCTTTTCTTTCGTTTTGTTTGATTTCGATCGAGCGCATTCCCATAGATTAGATTAGATTCGTTTCGATTCGATTCGATTCGAATTAATAAAGCTTTCCAATTTCGGACAAATCATTTAATATATCGCGGCTTGTTACTCGCGTAGGACTTTCTAACGAAGTTTTCCTTGGAAATAATGTCTCATAGAAAATCATTCCGGTGGTTAGTTAGTCTCGTACGTTTCTATGAGTGTGTGGTCTCCCACACGTAAGTATATAAAACAGCAAAACGACGTTGTTATACATAGATATATCGTAGCAGCAAAGCAACTCAGATGGAGTCCGATGGTAGTAGGTAGAAGAAGCCGACCGTCTAACGATCGCCTAATGTCTCGCGATACGTAAGTACATACGTGGGAAACATTACATGCTCTGTCCGTGTCCACGGATTATATAATATTCAATTTTTAGTATGCGTGCGACCCGTGTCTTAATCCAACCATTACGTCTAATTGGTCGAGATTAGCTAATATCCTCGTAGTGATTAGGTCGTGTCTATGGCCGCGGCTCGTTTAGAATCAATTCCCTCGAGCTAAAGCCATTGCCCGTGCCAACGCCAGATGTCGTTCGCAATAGGAACATCAAGAACAACAAAGTCATTGAAAAGAGAAGAACAAAAAGATTTATACGGATCATCCTTTTTTTTTTTTTTTTTTTTTTTTTTTTTTTTTTTTTTATTCTACATTTACATGACCCGAATAATCGTCAAATCGAATGAATGACGTTACGATCGTAAAGGAAAAAAAAAAAAAAAAGAAAAAGAAATTGAAAAGGATCTTTTCGTTTTCTTAATTTTTTTTTCTTTTTTTTTTTTTTCACTTTTTTTTCAATTCTCTTGACATACACACGACGATCTTTTCCTTTTACATTTTCAAAATCTTTTTCATTATTACGATAATAGATGGTAGATATATTAACGCGCAAAATCTCAACATCTCAAAGGGCCTTCTCTATCCTTTGCCTTCAGGTAGACGAGAAGGAATTGTTGAAAGAGCAAAGAACAGATTTAGTTTTACGCTTAGCCATGATCGACGCTACTGTTATGGACCGTTCACGTACGACACCCAGGTGTGTAAACAAAGCACGTTTCTTTCATCCTGCCACCAACGCCAGGTGACTGTCACTCTTCTTACTTTTCTGTTTTCAACCATACCCAACCGACGACTTGACTTTTCTAAACGAACGATATAAAATATTTCGCAGGTTTATTTTAACGTTCTTCGGGATATCTTCAATGGCGACGATGGTAACGATAAAAATTCGTATTTCATTTAAAAGAAAAGAAAAAAAAAAATATATATATATAATTTTTTTTTCATACGCGTGAATATTTGTAATATTATTTATAAACATTTCCACATATATATATGTTATAGAAATGTATGTACACGATATTTGATAGTTTCGACGTAAGGTGTTGAGCAATAAAAAAACATTTTTTTTTTTTTTTCCAACAATTTTCCTTTTCTAAAAATCCATTACACGTAAATATTTAAAAGATATTAAATGCCCATTTCCATATATTAAATATATGAGATTTTTCTTCGTCTCATTGTTAAAAAAGAGGAAGAGAAAAAAAAGGAGAAAGAAAAAAAAAGTAAAAAAGAGAAAGAAAAAGAAAATATATATATATATATATAAAAGAAAGAACGATAAAGAGAGAGGAAAGACGTAGACGAGTATCGGCTTTTCCTAGAATTATGACAAACTCGTACGGGGTAAAGGTACGAAACACAATGGTTCAGTATCTATGGGGGGTTTGCACCCGCACCCGGTGGCCGAATGATTCCGAATTTAGACTTAGGATTCCAGTAGGCCGATTGGAATTTATCGACTGGTCCCCATCGTTTTGCCCTTAGCCCTTTATAATATTTCCCTTGTTCCTTCTGCCCTTTTGATATTCTTCCTATCTTTTTTTTTTTACCTTTTTCCTTTTTCTCATTTT
>NC_062191.1:1797423-1809923 GCF_912470025.1 Vespa velutina | reverse complement strand
GCCATAAGTGCAGGCAGCACCAACAGCAGCAAATTTTATTGTAATACATCTACGGTAATCCTTATGAAACTTTACTTAGTTATTACAATGGTTTTAGCTTTTGCATTGTGAGAAAGAAAAAAAAAAAAAGAAAAGAAAAAAGAAAAAAAGAAAAATAAATAAATAAATAAAATAAGAAAAAAAAAAAAAAAAAGAAAAAAAATCTACATATCTCGGATTATTTAATTGGAAACGAAAATTTCTTATTATAATATAAGCGATAAAGTGATCGTCAGACATTAGATTATTAGATAGATCGGACATAAAGATCTCGTTTAAATTTAGTTATTTTTTTTATCTTTTTTGTTTTCTAATTTTTTTTTCTTTTTTTTCTTTCCTTTTTTTTCCTTTTTTTTTCTCTCTCTCTCTCTCTCTCTCTCTCTCTCTTAAATTTCGTGAAAGCACATTGTTTTGACATTTAGAATCACATTGGTGTCAATTGAACAACATGAGATCCCGTGAAAGTTGTAAAACTTCGAACGTTCAACTCTTTGAAAAATATCGAGGTTAATGAATATATTATTAGTATGAAGAAATGATTTGCGTGATGTTGTTTTTTCCTTTTTCTTTTTTTTTCTTTTTTTTTTCTTTTTTCTTCTTTTTTTTTTCTTTTTTTTTTTCAATTAGAAAGAAACAAGACGAATTTTCAAATCGTTATAATTATCGGCGCGATAACTCATTGCTTTTAAATATTTTTCTTTTCATTTTTGTTTTCTCCTTTTCGCGCCTTTCTTTCTTTCTTTCTTTCCTTTTCTTTTTTCCCCTTTTTCTCACATAAAATTAATTATGAAGATACTACTACTTCTGAAGGACACGAATAACATTCTCGAATCCTTCTTCTTTTCGTCGCCTTTTCTCTATCTCTATCTTTCTCTAACTCTATCTCTCTCTCTCTCTCTCTCTCTCTCTCTCTCTCTCTCTCTCTCTCTCTGTATCTTAAAGAGAAAGAGACCAAGATGATCCCTCGGGCTGCAACCAGTTTCGAACAGTTCGACGGAAACCAGTCGAGCGAGAGAAAAAAGGGAAGAGGAGTAAAGAGAGGAGCGCTTATAGGAGGGGACTTACGGACACTTGGTCGCTCAATGGCGCGAATTTAAGAGAGCCAGCCGTTACGCTTCTCATTCGTTAGCATAAATTAATTATTTTTCAGAGAACATTCCGCGTACCGGCTCGCGTGCTCGACGAGCCCCTTGGTTTGAAAATGAGATCGGTACTTTTTTCCTTTTTCTTTTTTTTTCAATTTCACTCTCTTTCACTCTCTCTCTCCTATTTTTGATCCCATCGTCATTTCACGTCAAACGATAATCGGACGTATCGTAGGAGGAAAAAGGAAAGAAAAGAAAGAAAGAAAGAAAGAAAGAAAGAAAGAAAGAAAGAAAGAATAATATCTAAAAAACAAAAAAAAAAAAACAAAAAAAAAGAAGAAAAAAAGAGGGATAATTGTCAAAACGTTTTGTTGGATCGATACAAAGGAAAAAATAATTATAAATAGAAATCCAAATTCGATTTCTTTCATTGACCATAATAATAATAATAATAATTATAATAATAATAATAATAATAACAATAATAATAATTAAGTGGGCGATGAGCGCGAAAGGTTTCGAAATCTTTCGGTAAGAATAGAATTTCGTGAAACGAGCGTGTACAATGAACGAAGTGGACTTAGATTGGGCTAATTAATTAATGCGCACGTCCTGTCTCGTCCCGCCTAATTATCTCGCTTGTCAGGCCCCGACCGTCGTCGTTCGCCACACCGTTAATGTCTATTCCCTTCTCATCCCTCCTCCCGGATCCCTCCCTGCTTGCCATCCCTCCAACGCGACCTGCCATGCCGTTCCTCCGACATTCCTCATCGTCCATCTCTATCTTTCTCCGTCGTAATTATAATCAGACTAATTGTGACGTCAGGCAGGAAGCTACACCTAGAAAAATCGCTCGACGAACAAGCACGTCAGCTTCTACGTATATATGTTTGTATACATACATATATATATATATATATATATATATATATACGTACGTCTGTATATATATATATATATATATATATATATATAGATACATATGTGATATTTCAATTGTGTTTGTATATATTTAGATATATGTATGTGTGAGTACGTATGTATGTGTAGACCAGAGAAACCCACATCCTACGATCGTTTAAGCGATACCGATCTACCACGCGGGCACATGCGTTTCACTGACGATAAATAATTGCGTTCGCTGATGTAATTCGAAAGAATCGTGCCTTCGTGTATCTTCTTTCTCGATTCCACTGATTAACTAACTTGATCTCTCTCTCTCTCTCTCTCTCTCTCTCTCTCTCTCTCTCAATCTCTTTCTCTTTCTCTATTTTTTACTCCTCGATCATTGTCCTGTAAAGTTTGAATTATATTCTATTAGATATAATCGAATAAAAAAAAAAAATCTTACGTATAGGTATTATCGGTAATATTAATATACCTTTTCTCTTTTTCATTATCTCTTTTTTTTTTGTTGTCCTATTTGAAATTATAAATAAAATAAAAAATGAAACGTTCGTTTATATCTATTTTTGCGATGTCGCGTCTGATTCTCGTAGGAAATAATTATTAAATAGTTGGATATATACTACAAAGAGAGGTCTCGTATTTATCTTGCGTTGAATTTACGCTTTCGCTTAATCATCGAGTTAATTATGCGTGACTAACGTAACGCTTGGTTGTTTCTCGATCGTAGAGAACCGATATATTTAGTGTTTTTCGTTTAAAAACTTTGCTATGTTGTATATTATAAACGATACGAGATCAAGCTTTTCTAATATACACACACACATACACATATACAAATACATATATATATATATATATATATATGTATGTATATATATACATAAAGAAAAGATATATATATATATATACGAAGAGAAAACTTTCTTCGTTGATATGTGGACATATCGTAATGGGATATAAGATAGGTAAGTAAGTACACCTACTTGACTAAATGAGACTCTAAAAGAGTTTGGAAAAAAAAGGCCGATTTTATGATTTTTACGATCAACCCAGTAGTAGAAAACGTACCTTTATAAATAATTATTACTACCCGTACGAGCGAGAACATTGCGAGCAGCAACAAGCATCTCTCTCTCTCTCTCTCTCTCTCTTTCTGCCCCTCTTTTTCTTTCTCTCATCCTTTCTTTATCTATCCTTCGTAAATAGCCTCGAATCTCGCGGTCCATTAATTTCAAAGAATTCAAGCTCGCAGCTACGCAGAAGAAGTTGAAGAAGAAAAGAGGAACCTACTCTCGTCGATCGACGGAACGAAGAAGCGTTACGGATCGCAGCAACGAAACCAACAATCTATCTATCTATCTATCTATCTATCTATCTATCGTTATACTAATACTCGTCCTTCTATTATACCTTTTTGAAATTTGAAATAGACCGATACCGCTCTTCAAATTGATCCACCAATCGGAAGAAAGCGTTCCTGCGTAACCGGCCATCGATCTTACGCGCCTACGATTTCTAATAAACCAACGGATATTCTGCATTCAAATTTTATTACGTAGACGCGCCTCCAAAGTTTGATCCTTTGGAGAAAAAGAAAGAAAGAAAGAAAGGAAAAAAAAAAAAAAAAAAAAAAAAAAAAAAAAAAAAAGAAAAAAAACAAGAAACTTTTTTCTTCTTTTTCTTTTTTCCGAGACTCACTCTCGGCGAATGAAATTACTAACGACGATATTTTTAAAACGTTTTGATACATTTTCGATAACGATAATAAATAAATATTTTTGTAATTTTATTAGAAAAGTACTGAACGGAAAAGATGTTATCATTTTTCTTCTTTTTTTTTTCTGCTTCTCCTTCTTTTATTTAAATACGTACGAATAATTAACTTACTCATGTGGATTATTTTTAAATGCGACATTCGTACGAAGTTAGGACAAAAGTTAACACATGAGATTTATCGAAATTATTTTCATATACGAATTTGAACAAAGAAAGAGAGAGAGAGAGAGAGAGAGAGAGAGAGAGAGAGAGAGAGAGAGATATGATAAAAATTACCAAAATTACCATAGAAAAAAAAAATTAGTATTTCTATAAAAGGAAAGGATTTATCTTACAAAATACGTATTATTATTATTCTTCGAATTATTTTTAAAATGCGAATTCGCGGATAAAGTAAATATGAAAGATTAACATATAAAGGATATAATTTTTCAAAACGGAAGAGATTATTCTTTTCTTTTTTTTTCTGGTCTTTTTTTTTTCGAAATAAATACATATTATAATCACGAATAGCTCTCACGCATATAACATGTATGTATGTATATCGGCACGCATATAAAAAGATAGCCGACACTTGTCGGCTCCGTTTCTAAGCTCGGACACGGAGTAACTCCATGGAATTCGAATGAATATAATCATGGATGGTTGGCCGAGAGAAGAATAGAAAAAAGGATGCAAGTGGTTGAGCCGAAGGAAGACCAGTAAAGATGAATTATGGAGGAAGGAATGCGGCGAAAAATCTTTGGCCTATTCGATTTCCATGTTAGTTTTCCCACGAAGAATAAATAGGATTCATCTTTGCAAATCGTTTATACTTACGATAGTATACAATGTTGTTGTCTTTATTTATTGTCTCTATTTCTCTCTCTCTCTCTCTCTCTCTCTCTCTGTATATTTCCCTCTATCTCTCTCTGTCTCTCTCTCTCTCTCTCTCTCTCTCTCTCTCTGTCTCTGTCTTTCGTCGTTATTATCTTTTTCTATAATTACACCATTCGTAAAACCGGAAGAGAAAACGTCAAATGATTTTCCTAGACGGTGTAATCAACAGATTTAATTAGACCCTCTCGATTACGATTTCGTTATAATTGTCTCTATTTATCTTCAAGATAAATCAATCGAATCTATGTATACACATATACATATACATATACATATATATATATGTTTCCATATAGATAACTTACAACATAATACGACGAATCGATTAATTATTTCGATAATCGTCCGATAAGATCGAAGCTTAGAAAACAGGTTTACCTAATAGAAGTTACTTCTAATAGAAGAGACTTCCTTTAAACTATACGCATAAATATATAACCATATCTTTCGTATCGTTTCTTATCGTCTTTTCTTCTCTCATCTCCTTACGTCTAACACCTGTATCGAGATACTACGAGGAAAAATAAAAGATTTCCAAGAAAATACTAATCGTTACCGAATCACGAGAAAGAGAGAGAAAGAGATACATACATATATATATATATATATATATATATATATATATATATATATAAGTAATTAGCACTCGTTACGTTTACGAGAATTATCGATTACAAAACCAACCGGACGTTCGATAAAACTGCATATTCCGTGATATTCATGTCCACTTTCATTCGATACGTTCACCTAATTCGATTTCATATATCTATTTCGACCGAACCAATATTTGTTTATAACTCGAGTAAACGAAAGGATATAACACGAACGGATGTAGATGAATCGCCTCGTTGGATGATACGATCCGTACGTATTCGCTTATTTTCAAATTGTAATCGATTCTCTACGAGAGAGAGAGAGAGAGAGAGAGAGAGAATTCGTTTGCCAGCTGGTTAAAAAAAAAAAAAGAATAAAAAAAAAGAAAGAAAAAAAGGCAAGTGGGGGGGAGGGCCGGGCAAATGAAAAAATAAGCTATTTAAATTTTGCTGCCTCCCTTCGTATCTCGAATTAAAAGCATCCAATTCCGGTTCTTTTTTTTATATCGGATAATATCGACAATTAGTGACGAACGATCACGTGAATAGACGGATGTTTAATGAGAGAGAGAGAGAGAGAGAGAGAGAGAGAGAAAAAGGAATAAACGCGAGAATTATGAAGAATAATCGAATGATACTCCGATAATATATTAAACTTTGTCGTATAGATAACGGATGTTCTCTCGGGGAGGGAGGGAAGAAAGGAGACTTCCTGCGACCTACATTTCTACGTTTTTGCACGAAGCATGTACTCATCATATATATGTGTACATATTTACAATATGTATATGTATATATATATATATATATATATATGTATATATTTCTAATTGAGGAAAAAGGCTTAAGCACGTACATATGCATGTGATATAATCTGATCGTGTCGAGAAATCGCGAGACAAAAGTGGACGTTGAACGAATCGATCGGAAAATAAAAAGAAGAGAGAGACAGAGAGACAGAGAGAGAGAGAGAGAGAGAGAGAGAGAGAGAGAGAGAAAGAGAGAGAGAGAGATAAGTTAGGGTGAATTTATTTTTCAAGATGAGATTTGAAGGTAAAAAGAGAGAGAAAATAAAAAGAAAAAAAAAAAAAACAGGTACAACTTGTGCAGGCTGCACCTTTTCGATCGGATCCAGATCACTGGAGACCCTTCTTTTTCTTTTTCTTTTCTTTTTTTTTCTTTTTTTCTCTCGACTCATAAATCGACCCCCTCGAAAAGACCGCACAACGTACGTTTAATTGTATCCGAGAAGGACGAGTCGAAGGAGGAAGAAGAATAAAGAGGAGCAAGAGAGAAAGGGGTTAGTGCGTGTATCGCGTACTTTAAACAAAAAAAAAAAAGAAAAAAAAAGAAAAAAAAAAGAAAGTATTTGGGTCGCGGTGACAACGGTGCCAGTACTGTTTCTATTATTGTTCTCCATCTCTCTCTCTCTCTCTCTCTCTCTCTCTTTCTCTCTCTTTCACTATTCTCTTTGCTCTTTTTTCAAATGTGAACCCCGATGCCTCTATCCATTCAAAAATAAAAAGAAAGAGTCAGAGAGAGAGAGAGAGAGAGAGAGAGAGAGAGAAAGAGAGAGAGAGAGAGAGAAAGAAGAAACTGTCGAGGATAGGAATCGATTCTTATATTCATCCCTTAGCCCTCTTCTTTGGTTCATCTCCCAGGGTTCAAAGTGTCAACTACTACCTATTCTATCTTTTTCTTTCTTTTTTTTTTCACACACGTTCATATATATATATATGTATATATATATCTGTCTGATCCGATAGTACAATGAAGGACAATGCATAGAATTAAGGGCAGATATATAGGTGTGGGAATTTGAGATGAAACACAGGTACCCAGGAGTTTTCTCAGGTATGCATACTAATACACTAGAAGCAGATTCAAGTCGTTGAAGGGGAGGATTTAGAAATTGTATCGTGGGGGAGGGTAAACCATACTGGGGCCTCCCTTCGGAAGGTGCAACCTTCTTCCCATGGGTCTCCTATTCGATGAGATCGATCGCATAACAGTCTTTGCAACGGACCAATTTTTTCAAATGGTCTCACTCTCTTTCTCTCTCTCTCTCTCTCTCTCTCTCTTTCTATCTCTTTATTTTCTTTCTTCTTTTCTTTTTTTTTTCTTTCTCTCTTCTTTTCTTTTTATTATCCTCTCATGGAAAAAGCCTACCTACTGGTCTGATTTTCGCGATAGATTTCCACGTTCAGGTAGCTTCATGAGAGACACGTTCGTTATATACCCACACACACACACACACACACACACACATATATATATATATACCTACATGTATACATACTTACATAGGTTAATAATAGGAGAGAGGATCGAAACCAATTGATTTCTTTCTTACTCGGATAAGATGATATTAATTTTGCAAAATCCCAAGCCCTCCTTTTATTATTATTCTCATTATTATTATCATCATCATCATCATCATCATCATCATCATTATTATTATTATTATCATCATCGTCTGATCTTCATAATCTTTTTTCATTCAGTACTTCTTTATCACGAAAGAAAAAGTAAGGAAGTAAGAAAGGAAAGGAGAAAGATTAAAAAAGAAATTCTTTTTTCTTTCAAGGTAAAGAATAGAAAGCGAAAAGGGGAGGATAGGTGGGAGAGACAGGGAGAGGGTAGAAAGGGGAAAGAAAGAAGAATAGATAGAAAAGTAACAAGTGCAAAGATTTTGGGGATATCAAACGTGGAAATTAAGATCAGCCAAGGTATATATGTAAATGGTTAGATGTATGTATGCAGACGGTACGGCCTAGGGAGATGGATGATTATTCGGGTGCGAGCGCAGGTCTTCTAGCACAGCGGGAAAATTTGAATTTGAATTTGAATTTGAATTTGAATTCGAATCGCGGATAGGGTCGCGTGCTACCACGTATACCATCTCGCACACAATATTTCCATATGGATCGGTGTAACACCATAAGTATGAGAAGTATATATCTAAGCGAGACACTCTCTCTCTCTCGCTCTTTCTCTATGTCTCATTCTTTCTAACGATACAACCGGATAGTTTTATACATCCTAATACTTTTGATCGAGAATGCTATTCGATCATTCGATTTCGAGATCTTTCGTAAGAAATTCGGTATTCATGACGTTTATTCACGTCGATACTCGTGAACGAAATCAAGAAGGAGGATGGAAACGTTTGATCTCTTGCGACAAGATCGCAAAAGAGAGAAAGTACGAATGAGATAGATAGATAGATAGAGAGAGAGAGAGAGAGAGAGAATATGATCGTGATCAACGTGCGATCGATCTTCCCTTTGAAATGATAATGCGCGTAAGTAAGCTATCAATAGATTAACACTTTACGAACGTTGAGAGAAAATTACGAAATGAGAAACTGCAAAGAAAAACAATTTTGTTTTTGTCTTTTCTTTGCTTTTTTTTTTCTTTTCTTTGTTTCTTTTTTTTTTTTTTTTTTCATTTCTTTCCTTTGTCTCCATTCCATTCAATTCCGTACGATTCTTTTTCTTTCGCTTTCTACAATTTTTTTTTTTTTAGATATTCCCTTTCAAGACAAAATAAAGGTTAAGAAACTTGGAATAAAATTTTTTCTAAGCCTACGAGAGCTTAAGGATAAATCATTCCACGCGCGAAGCACGCGTATAGGGCTCAAATATTTCTCTCTCTCTCTCTCTTTCTATTTCTTGAGCATCCGTGAGCACGAGCCCGTCTTCGATGCGCGGGCACGCGTCCAAAAGGATCGTCGATTCTAATTCTAATGCCACGATGCCGCAGTCGTCTCGTGGCGAATTTGAATATTTTTCTTTTACCCCTGCATCACCACCACCAGCTTCTATTCCTCTCTCTCTCTCTCTCTCTTTCTCTCTCTCTCTCTCTCTTTTTCTCCCTCTCTTTGCTTTCTTCTAGTTCGCGAACGCGACTATATACCTATCCGTGATCGACGCCGAGGACACGCGACCGAATTTGAATCTCATTCGAATTCCATAGCACGGCCCTGCCTCTGATTTGCATCGAGTTTTCATTTTCCAATCCCTCCCCCTTTCCTTTCCTTTTCTCCTACCTCTTTGAAATTTTGCCTCCTTTTTCCTTCTCTTTCTCCTAGAAAGAAAATCACTCGTCCTCGGTTCTCTCTCTCTCTCTCTCTCTCTCTCTCTCTCTTTCTTCCATCAAAGCTAAAGAAAAAAGAAAGATAGAAATAGAGTAAGAATAAGAGAGAGAGAGAGAGAGAGAGAGAGAAAGAGAGACACGATCGAATCGAATTCGATCGAATCGTTCGATCGGTTCCACCTTTGATTTACGCGGAACACGCGACGGATATTTGAATAACGGATAGAAACCCAGGACTCTACTATAATAATTTGCATTCTTTTTGAAACTTTCGCCATTGTGATTGGCACACTTTGCATTATCCCTTTCCTTTCCTATCCATCTCTTTCTCTCTCTCTCTCTCTCTCTCTCTCCCTCTCTCTTTCTATCTATCTATCTATCTCTCGTTCTTCACGAAAAAAAAAAGCATAACGGATTATCGTACTAGGTACTGTACGATAAATAATAATCGTATCGAGGGATCGTTTCATCATTATAATTTTTTCAATTGATCCAATGTACTGTACGTTAAATACGTACGTACCTACATAAATACATACATATCTATCTATATACATACATACATACATACATACATACATACATGCATAACTTTAGAATAGAACGTTAGTATCTGTCTAATGTGACAAGTTCGAGAATCCCGATCGAACAACATCCCGTTCATCGGTTCCGTTCAGAATCGGGACACGCGACCATGCCTGATCGCGGTAATGCCATTAGAATTCCGTTACAGGTCCTCAGATTTGCATCAGTTTTTATGCTTATCCTTATACATATATATATATATATACATATATATGTATGTATATATATATGTATATACGTGTGTCTCCTCCTGTATAAGCGGCACACGTTCCAGGATCTTTTTTCTCTTCCCTTCCGTTTCGTTTCGTTCCGTTTCGTTCCGTTCCTTCTTATCCTTTCTTCTTCGAAGACAGGCACGAGACCAGTTTGCATCGTGCTTTACTGCCTCCTCTCCTTACCATCACCACTACCATCACTATGATCTTCTTTTTTTTCTTCGATGAAAGAAAAAGTAAATCTAAGATTAGACGAGTTAGAATCATCGGTTTTTACAAATTTTCCCTTGACATTGTATCATTTTCAAAAGAACGTGGGGAAGTGGCATAAATTTGTTCTTTATAGATTTTTACATAGTCACGACGTAAATCTTTGACGATTAATAATGATTCTCAAGTCGTATCGATATTGTTGATATTTACGATATATATATCCTTTTTTTTTTATCACGATCCTTCTCTCTCTTTCCTTTTCTCTTTCCATCTCTCTTTATTTCTTTCTCTCTCTCTCTCTTTCTCTTTCTCTTTCTCTCTTGATATTGCTTCAAGAAACGTTTAAACGTTTCTGCCGTTCGTCGGGACATATAACACATCGAATGTCGATTTATTTGCGATCACGATTTTATGCGGCATATAAATAAAAAGGGATGAGAGCGTGTTACCTGGGTTGAATCGAAAATGGCTACGAACGTTTCGATCGGAACGTTACATGCACGTTACGGTCACCCACAAGTTAGCCATCACGGACTGGTTCCTTTAGCGATGATGCTTCGCGCGCGCGCGGCGAATGGGATATCGGGTGAGGGGGAGGGGTGTATAGGAGGGGCCCCAAGCGTGGGGGGAGGTAGGTGGGACGATATATCGGTGAAGGGAAAGGAAAAAAGAAAAGAAAAGAAAAGAAAAGAAAAGAAGATAAAGAAATGGAATGGAGAAAAATTCTTCGAGCTCGTCAATGTCCTACGGGTTCCGATGTTCCACAACGGGACGACATAAGTGTATGTAATCGTTATCATCGTCACCCACGACGAGTTCTCCATACTCGTTCGTAACGACGATTTATGTTGATAGGAAAAGATAAAGAGAGAGAGAGAGAGAGAGAGAGAGAGAGAGAGAAGATCGAAGAAGGTGTATGGACGTATAGTAGCGAGATGGAGAAAGAAAGAAAGAAAGAAAGAAAGAAAGAATGAATGAATGAATGAATGAACGAATGAATGAAAGAAAGAAAGAGATGGAAGATCAAATGGTCGTACGATCGATCGGCCATACGTCGGACAATTATTACTATCCGCCGATCTCCATACCGGTTGTAAAACGACCGTGGAACTTCGTTAACGCGATAAAAATCGCTAAAAAGGATAAAAATTCTTACATCGAGAGTTCTTCCTCGTTCGAACGAGACGAGGCTGGGATTGGGAGGGGGGTGGGGAGGGAGGGAGGGACATAGAGAAGAAGAACTACGTTCTCCAAAGAGGAAGAAGAAGAAGGTGAAATCATTCGATCGATCGACAGTTATTGCTATCGGAGAGTCTACAACGAGTCGTTCATGACGATCGTTCTCTGTTTTCCTCCTCCTCCTCTCCACACCTCCACTTCCTCCACCTATCCAATCCATGTAAAGAAAGAGGAGGAAGAGGCGAGGAGAGTTGAAGAGAATGGGAAAAGATGGAGATGGACCCAAAAGGGATTCCTTCCTTTTAAAATTCGAGGAAGATCTTGACAATAATTTTGAAGGTATGTTAAATACACCATCAATATTGTTTATCAATAATAGACGATAATGTTCGTACCTCCTTCTCCTCCTCCTCCTCCTCCTCCTCCTCCTTCTTATGCATGTTTACGTTTATGCGTATACGCGCGTGTCCGTGCGTATGCTTTCGTGCATATGCGGGTCCTTTCTTTTTTCTTTTCTTTTCTTTTCTTTTCTTTTCTTTTCTTTTCTTTTCTTTTTTTTTTCTTTTCTTTTTTTATTTATTGTTTATACGATAAAAGTTCGTAATCAATAAGATATAACTGTTATTATCAATTTTATTATGGTATAATAATGAAATGAATTTTATTCAGAGAATGTGTGTGAAAGAGAAAGAGAGGAGAGAGAGAGAGAGAGAGAGAGAGAGAAAGAGAGAGATTTAAGCAGAAGATAGAAATCATTATCAAATCTTTTTATAGCGATCCTTCTCTCTCTCTCTCTCTCTCTCTCTCTCTCTTTTCCTTATTACTATCCTCAATCTAATTTTATTCTCACCCTTATTACTATCTTCAATCTAATTTTATTCTCACCCATATTACTATCTTCAATCTAATTTCATTCTCACGTGGATATC
>NC_062191.1:1779923-1789923 GCF_912470025.1 Vespa velutina | reverse complement strand
GGTCACGAAAGCGGAGAGTTTACATTGTATCTACGTAACGAATTTCGTGACCGTCTTGAAAAACACGGAAGACGGCAAGGGGAGAGAAGTGATAGGGGAGGTCCGGCTGGGCGATGGGGAAAGGTATGGATGGGGGAAAGGGGAGAAAAACGAAAAGACGATGACTCGACCCCATCGAGTTACACCGTCTGAAAAGAGAGAGAGAGAGAGAGAGAGAGAAGAGAGAAGATATTACTTATGTTTCTCTCCGATCCTCGAGTTTCATCGAGATTTATATTGTTTCCTTTTTACTGTTTCCTTTTTTTCTGATTTTTTCTTGTTTTTTTCTTTTTTTCCTTTTTCTCCTTCCTTTTTTTTTGTTCGTTCTTTTTCTTTTTTTTTTCATTATTCCTTCCTCCTCCTAACGAGAACCTTCGCGTGTTCTCCCACTCCTATTCGTTTCTTTTTTTCTTTTTTTCCTTCTTCTTCTTACGTTTTCTCTTCCTAACAGAAATAATGAAAGCTACTTCGTTGTTGTTTAGCAGCTGATATTTATACCCCATTACCATCCAATCTCGATTATTGAAACTTTAATATCTTTTCTCTCTTTCTCCCTCTTTCTTTTTTTTTCTTTCTTTTTTACTATATTTCTCCTCAAAGACAAAAAAAGAAAAAAAACCGTATATACATGTATATATGAATAATTAACGTTTTATAACAAGATCAATTCCAATGACGGTTAACGGTGTATATATATTTTTTTTTGCGTCGATAATAGAACAAGAAGTAAGAGCGTATATATATATATATATATATACATATATATGTATATCTAGGTACGTCCAAATATACATATAATGAACACACACACACACACCCGCATATATATATATATATATATACATGTGTATATGTGTGTGTGTGTGTCTATCTATATATAAAATGTAGGTATGTAAGTACTTGGGAATCGAAAAGACCGTAAACGGTGCGCTAATCGAGCGTGGCGCCAGAAACAAACGGAGGACGGAAGAACCGGCGACGAGGAGGACTCGTACCAGGGAGGGAAACGATCCCACGGAAATCGGAAACAAGGTTCCGGTTGGTAGTGTCAACAGATTTGCCCCCGATAGTCGCTCGTATGCTAGTGGACAGAGACAGACGGAGAGGGAAGAAAAATAGAGAAAAAAAAAGAGAGAGAGAGAGAGAGAGAGAGAGAGAGGGAGGGAGAAAAGGAACATAGTGGATATAGTAGTGGAGAATAGAAGATCGATCGTACGCGAGGAAAGTGGAAGCAAAGAGGACAAAGATAGAAAAAGAGAAAGAAAGAAAGAAAAAGAGAGAAAGAGAAAGAACTACTCACTCCTTTCTAGGTGGTAGTGGTGGTTTGACTCGATGGTGAGCCAAGGGTGGGCTCACGATCAAATATTAAGTCTTATCTGGCGCCGCTTTACCCAGAAGTCTCCTCTCTCTCTCTCTCTCTCTCTCTTTCTTTCTATTTCTATCCTTTTCTCGCTCCTTCCGTCTCCCTCTATCCTTCTCTAATTATCCCCTCACCAAGACCGGACTCCGGGGGTAGTTCGACCATCTCTCGTCTTTTCCACCACCAATGTTTTTCCCTCTCCTTTCATCCTCTAACCTCTCTTTTCATCCCCTTGTTCATCCTCGATCGGTGAAACCACACACGTTGGCCATAGAATACATAAAAGTACCAACTCTCTTCTCTCTCTCTCTCTCTCTCTCTCCCCTCTCTCTCCCCCCCTCTCTCTCCATCTCTTTCCTTCCTTCCTTCCTTCCTTCTTTCCTTCCTTTTTTTTTCTTTCTTTCTTTCTTTCTTTCTACGATGTCCTCGTCGTTTCTATGTGGCAACCACCAACGTTAATAGCCGTCCTTCTTTCACGGATCCCTCGGGATCGTAATTAAGAGACAGAGAGATGTTAACGGTTCGCTCGATGCATGGCCGACTACGTGGATTCGTTTAGTAATACGAAAAAAGAATTAAGAAAAACAATGGCAAAATGTGAAATAATAAAGTAAAAAGAAATGAAAGAAATTTCTTTATCGATCGAGGAAAAAATTATATAGATCTTTTACGTTAATTTCTTCAACGATCGTAATTTAATTGATATCAATTGATTCGTTATTTGAAATCATCAAATTCGAGACTTAATTCATATTAATTAATTCGAAATGAATTGACAAAATTATATTTGATATTTAATTCGTATTAATTTCGAAATTAAAAATTTATTATTTTTAATATTGATATTAATTAATAACGATATTTTAATACACAATGGCACTTATGTGCGCGATTGGAATTAATCTTTCTTTTTGTTATTTCTTTATTCCTTTTCCTTTTTTTCTTTCTTTCTTTCTTTCTTTCTTTCTTTTATTTCGTTTTTCTCGTTTTCTTTATTTTTTTTTTTTTCTTTTGTTTTCTTTTCTTTTCTTTTCGAAGAGGACGAAGAAAATCAGCGAGCGTAATAATAATAGGCATGGGTTAAATCGTAACTAATCGCATGGGCAGTTTCGTATTTTCCTATGGCTTTGGTACACCTGGTATATATCGCGTGCTCGAACCGTGACTTTCGTCGTCTGGTCGATGCACTCACTCGGACGTAAATTATTTCGGAGTCCGATTTCCCGATGCAGGTAGGTATCTACACATCGTTGTACAACGTTGTTAATGAGGTGTTTCGTTTCGAGTTTCTAACAGTCAGTAATTAAAGATTCCAACATGTTCTACACGTGCAAGGGAGCAATTACAAATAGTTGATTGCGATGCTATTTCGATTACAAAAAAAGGAAGAAAAATAAAAATTAAAATAAAACTAAAATTAAAAATAATCAAGAAAACGAAAAAGAAGATTCTACGAAATAAATAATAAGCGACGAAAGAAATAAAAGTACGATTGAATAAAAAGAAGGAGAAAAAAAAAAGAAAGAAAAATAAGAAACGGAAAGTTATATAATTTCACTTTCCTTTTCCTTTGCTTTTGCGGTTAAAAAAAAAAAAAAAAAAAAAAAAAAAAAAGAAAGATTGAAGAGACGACTTTTGAAAATAAATGATAAACGATGTAAGAAAAAAAAAAATAAATAAATAAAAATAAAATGAAAATAATAGAAGTGGCATATAATCGTACTTATTTTCCATTCTGTTTTTTTTTTTTTTTTTATTTTCCTTTACATTCCCAATAGCAAAGAAAGAAAAAAAAGAAGAAAGAATAGAGAAAGGATTGAGGAGAGGATTGTAATTAAAAAAGAAAAAAAAAAGAAAGAGAAAAAAAAGAAAAAAAAAAAGAAAAAACAGGGGAAAAAAGAGAAGGGATAAATTCAAGAAGTACCATCCCCTTTTTAGACAACAATAATTCTGAAATGAGATACCGATTCCTTTTACACGAGTCCCGCGACAAAAATTGGAAATGCGTATTTCGTAAAAAAAAAAAGAAGAAGAAGAAGAAAAAAAAAGGAAGAAAAAGAAGAAGAATCGTTTGCACGAGGAAAGGAGGATTGGTGAATCGAAGAAGTGGGGGGAGGAGGTGACGGGGGATAGACCGCGTCCTCGTTACGGGGGGAAACGAGGGCGAAAGCGTTTCGAGGATTGCGATTCGATTGAAAATTCTCTCAGGTCCGAGAAGGAAAGAATTCCAAGGCGGATCGGTCGGCGCCAGTGGAAAGAAAGTTTTTCCTTAATGACCCAGGCCGAAGTGGTTACCGTTAATTTGGCCCTTCCCTTTTCCCTTACCCTCTTTTTACTCCCTATCCTACCCCACTTTTCTTTCTCTTTTTAGCTCTTCAGGGTCGCCCCTTTACTATCTACTTCCTCTCTTTTGCTTTCCACCCTCACCACTCTGTCTCTCTCTTTTTCTTTCTCTCTCTCTCTCTCTCTCTGCCTCTCTCTCTGTCTGTCTGTCTCTGTTTCTGTCTCTCTCTCTCTCTCTCTTTCTCTCTTTCTCTCTTTCTGTCGACCGCATCCATCGTGTAACGTGCAGTTTATAGGATGACCCAGAAAAACAATATCAATGCCGGTCGGTCGAGCGAGCACGATTAATCGAAGAAGAGAATCGACCGATCGAGACTTTGATCTCTGATAGATCGATCGATCTATCAGATCGATCTATCGGATCGATCTATCGGATCGATCTATCTACCTATCGATCGCACCGATTGCGAAAGAAAAGAGAAGAATTATTGACGAAAGAAGAAGAAAAAGGAAGGGCAAAGGAAAAAGGAAAGAAATAGAATAAGAGTCTCGGCATTGCCGTATGGGTGTGTGCGGAGAAAAAAAGAAGAGAAAGAAAGAAAGAAAGAAAGAAAGAAAAAAAAAACAAAAAGGAAAAAAAAGAGAAAGAAAAAAAAAGAAAAGAGAAAAAAGAAATAACCCTTCCCTGACCCCTCTAGGATTAGAACATTATTTCGATGCGATTAATTAAATTGACATAATCATTACGATAAGATGATAAACGGATCGGATGAGAAATATCTTCATCGATCGTCTTCCTCTTACATTTTTCTTTTCTTTTTTCTTTTTTCTTTTTTACTTTCTCTCCTCTCCTCTCATCTCCCTCCTTTCCGCCCTTCTCTTTTCTTTCGGGCCTCGCATAAGAATTGGACAACTACTTGGACTCGCAGGGCCGGTCGGCGAATCTTGAATTATTATTGCGAAAGGCACGCCAGGTTTTTCCTCTCGAAGAATATAAGCGCGCTTTATTGGGAGGCGCGCCAGTAGGCAAACCCTTGTCACCCGAGAGAGCGGTAGATAATAGATATACCGTCCGTAATCGATACCGTCCGCGTGTGTGCCGTCCATGCCGGGCGCGCCGCTCAAGAAGGCACAATACCATTACTCACATGCCGTTCTCTCATAATTTACAAGCACGCCGCGTTGCACGGTGGTAGCCCCCCCTCTCTCTCTCTCTCTCTCTCTTCTCCTCCGCTACCCTTCCTTTCCCCACCCCACAACACTCCACCCCGTCCCGCCCCCACCGTTCCTTTTCCTTCATCCTTCTTATAGGTACGCGCGTATACCTACATGTATTGGTATTATGTGTTTATTTCTTTGCCCATGTGTGTACATTGTATGTGTGCATATATATCGTGTATGTATATATATATATATATATATATATATATCGCATCGAGCTCGCGCTTTCGATGCGATATTTATACGCGTGGAGCCTGAAATTACCGCGAGTTTCGCGTTCGTATTATTCCTTGAGATACGAGAAAGCGAACTGAGCCGGCGAAACACACAGGAATATGGATTAGTTAGCCTCGATAATTCTTACGGAGGACATGCTCCTTCGTTTAATGTTCGAGGAAAGAGAGAGAAAAAAGAGGAGATTGGAAACGGAGACGGAGACGGAGTGTGTGTGTGTGTGAGAGAGAGAGAGAGAGAGAGAGAAAAATGGAGAAAAAAAACGAATCGTCGATTGAACGAAGAAAAAAAAGGATCAAACTTATAGGTCAATCAGTCTTTCAAAGGAACGATTAGAATGTTGCCGGAGAGAATAAACTTTTTTCCCTTTTTCTTGTTGTTTCTTTCTTTCTTTTTTTTTTTTTTTTTAAATTATCTACGACTTCGTTAATCTATCGTCTGTCTCTATCTCAAGGCTCTTTCTCTCTCTCTCTCTCTCTCTCTCTCTCTCTCTCTCTCACTCTCTCTTTCTTTCTTTCGGTATTTAAAGACAAACACCTACTTGCGTGTTTCCTTTTTCATTGGAGCTACCATCGCGAAGGAGCTAAGGGGTAACCGCATTGGATAGTAGGAGAAAGCTTCCGAAGTAAGACCAGACTAAACGAAGTGAAAGAGAAAGAGAGAGAGAGAGAGAGAGAGAGAGAAAGACAGAACTCTACGAAAGAGAAAAGGAAAGAGAGAGAGAGAGAAAGAAAGAGAGAAGATCAGAGAGGGTGTTTTCGCATTCTTTTTACCCAGTGAAATGTTGCCGGCTAAGGCACTGTAAGCGTCGTCTATCGATTTTTACTTCTAATGAATTCGAGCTAAAAACCTACCCCCCTCTTCTACCACCCTCTTCGCTTTCTCTCTCTCTCTCTCTCTTTATCTATCTATCTATCTATCTATCTATCTATCTATCTATCTATCTATCTCTATCTTTCTCTATCTTTCTCTCTCTCTCTCTCTCTTACACCCTCACACTCTCTCTCTTTTTCTTTGCTCGTTCGGTGGCTTCTCCATCGCTTTCTAACACAACCAGCTTGGTCGCGGTCGCCTTTTTCCAACCCCCTACTTCATGTTTGTGTGTGTTCTTTAGCCATATACACACAGATACGAACCAACAAATACCTCTCTTTCTCTTTCTTTCTCTTTCTTTCTCTTACTTTCTCGCTCTGTGTATATATATATATGTGTGTGTGTATAGAAACAAGCACCCTCCTTCCACCCTCTTTCCACGAACCCACGCCAATCACTGCGCGGCATAATTACACCGGCGACTCTGCGAACTCCTGTTTCTTAGCCTCGTGCGCGGCAATAAAAAGGAGAGTGAATGTGGAGGGTGGAGAAGGACGAGGAGGGTAGTAGTAAGGTACTACTCTTTGCTTTTACGAATTAAAGGAGAAAAGAAAAAAAAGACATAAGAATAGAATAATAGAAAGAATGAAAAGAATTATTCGCTTATACATTAAATAAGAAGACGATAATTTTATAATATTATTAAAATTTTGTCATCGATCGATATCAATCATTTCATTTTGTTACTCCAATTGATAAACGTGTAATAAAATCGTTTCAATGAGACGATATTAATCATTCTTTTTTTCTCTTTTTTTCTTTTTTCTTCATCGAACTTGAAGATTTCGGAATTTTTATCTTGAAAAGGATAGAAGTAAGAATTTTCTCTCTCTCTCTCTCTCTCTCTCACACACACACACACACACAAAATTTCTAATAAATAAATATATAGATTAGAATTTTCGTGGGATGGAAAATAAAATTCGTCTTTTCGAATTCATATCGAGGGATAATTGATTGAATGGCGTCGATGTTCGTTTAAATCTCGCTGTAGGAAGAAGAAGAAGAAGAAGAAGAAGAAGAAGAAAGAGACAAAAACGAAAACAAAGAAATAAACAAAAGACAAAGAAAGAAAGAAAGAAAGAAAGAAAGAAAGATAAAGAAAAGAAGAAAGAAGTACGAACGGAAGTTGATAAAGGAAAGATGAATAATTTTAACGAGAAAAGAAATCCATAGCAATTAGATATTTCAAAGTTTTCATAAATTTCATATTTACTTTCGTACGAGATCGTCTCTTAATAGATATTAAGAAATGATTTTGGATCTTGTCCGCGTGTCCAAAGTGGCATGAACGTTTAAGACGTAACTCCGTCGGTCGGTCGGGTCATTCGCTCAGAACGACGTCGTAGCTCAGAGCAATCCCCAAGCTGATACGAGACACGCGTGCTTACGTTCTTCGTGCTACTATGTCAGCCCTGCCGTGCAGGAATAGATTGCTAACTTGTTCCCAGATGTGCAGTGCAAATAATCGAAATCGCTACTTCCGCTTGGGAAGGCTGTGGGATTCGACCGACGACGTCTCATCTTCCAACGGTCCATTCGTCTCTCCCCCCCTCTCTCTCTCTCTCTCTCTTTCTCTCTCTCTCTCTCTATTTCTCTTCCGATGTTTCTCACTCCTCGATTAACGAGCCACTCAAAATTAGAACGTTCGGCTTTCATGCTAAATTCGAAACGAAAATGTTTCTACGACAGAACAGATATATATATACATGTATGTATATATATATATATATATAAGAAGAAATTAAAAAAAATCTAATAAGCACCATAGTAATTAATTTATACGATAATAGATATAGGAACGATCAAATTGACGAATAATAAAAAATAAGATATATCGGATATCGAATTAAAAAAAAAAAAAAAAACGAGAAAAACAAAAAAACAAAAGAGGAGAAAAAATAAAGGTAACGACAATAAAACGAGATAACCTTAGCGTTAACTCGAAGATAGATCGATTGAAAAGTTTCGTAAAAAAAAAAGGAATAAAAAAATAAATAAAAAAATTAAAAAAAACAAAAAGAGAGAGAGAGAGAGAAAGAGCAAAATTTCCGCACTAAAAGATCCTCGCGTTTATTTACGATTTTCGTTAGAAGGAAATCAACCCTTCCGACCCTACCTCTTACCTCAGATAGAAATTCTTTCGCGTGTCTTTTTACGAGTGCCTCGGGGAAGAGAATCAGTGCATAATGCGAAACCGGTTCCGAAATCTATCCCCTTCGAAATGAGAAAGAGTGAGAAAGAGAGAGAGAGAAAGAGAGAGAGGGAGAGGGAGAGAGCCGTTAACTCGACGGTGTTAGTACCGTGCTGCAATTATTATCTGCGAGATATCGAGATCGGCTCACTATACACTCGATACCAACCCTACAGGGAGGAAAGGAGGGAACGTTAATTGAAATGAAACCGTGCGAACGAAAAATTCTATGTCGCCGATTTTATGTCCCTCTTTCTCTCTCTCTCTCTCTCTCTCTCTCTCTCTTTTTCTTTCTCTCCATCTTTTTCTCTGATTTCTTTTTTTCCTCCTTTCTTTCAATCTCTCTCTCTCTCTCTCTCTCTCTCTCTCTCTCTCTCTCTCTCTCTCTCTCTATTTTATCCACACTTCTTATTTTTCTTCGCGTTTGGATCGACCGGCAGTTTCGAAGATTCACGAGCGTAATTATCACGGGAATTAAATTCAATCGCCGACTCCTCGCTTCGAAACGCGTTAAGATCGTGTCGCTTAGGGAATTAAATAGCGAGTCCTTTTTGAATCCCGGAAAGGGACTAAGAAAGATTCTCATCGAGGGAATCGAATTAAACAGATCTTATCCAGAAAGGTAAGAGAGAGAGAGAGAGAGAGAGAGAGAGAGAGAGGGAGGGAGAAAATAAAAAAAAAAGAAAAGAAAAAAAAAAAAAGAAACGGAGGGAATCCATCGAGCATAATAATTTATCGAATAAATTCATGAATCCATCGATTTGAAACTTGTTTAACGTCTATTCATAATGTCCCGATGAATTTTTATTAATTCTATTGAAAAAAAAATTTCTCGCAACTTTTATCGGTAATGACAGTAAAGTAAATGTAAATGGATATTCACGAAAATATATGTATTTGCCTGCGTGCACGTAAGTATTAGCATTTCGATATGAAAAAGAATAAAAGAAAAGAAAAAAGAAAAAAGAAAAATCAAGAGGAGATAAAAAAAAATAATAAGAATATGTGATCGATCCAACACATGTACCTGGGTCCCATTAACGAATAGGAAATGTTTACAAGAAATTTGCCTGGTATCGTGTAGTTGGATTCGCGAAACGCGATAGATAAATGACGTAAAAACGAATGGAACGATCCCGCGGCCGGTTCTGCGTTTGCGTCGCTGTAATTATCGTAATTAGCGCAATTAAACGTCGTCGCGCCAGCTGTTAATTATCCACGGGTTTTCTACAACGGGTTTCTCGAAATATTTTTCCCCCTGAAACCGAGCAAACGCAATTTATCTTCGCGCCGTTAATCTCCGTGTTGCACGTTAATGCCTTCACGACATCGGTAACGGGCTAATAACGATTTTTAAAACGAACCATACCGTAGTAATAATTCCGATGGAAAATATATAGAGTCTTTGATTATACATATACTATAGATATATATACATATATATATATATATTAGATTGGGAAAAAAGAAATCCATTATTTTTGCGTGAACTTCAAGATTTCATTTAACATATTTCGGATTGTCTGATTTGGATCAAATAAAAAAAAAGAAAAAATAAAATAAAATAATGGATTTCTTTTTCCCCAAACTAATATATATATATATGTGAATTTTTTTCACGTTTCTTTTAATTCTACTTTTTTATTTTTCTTTCTCTCTCTCTCTCCCTCTCTCTCTCTCTCTCTCTCTCTTTCTTTCTCTTCGCTCTCCCGTTATTACTTTTCGTTTATTTCTTCCCGAATAACTACCACCGCCAAAAGCTATACATGTAATTAAAGATCACGATACGACAGATA
>NC_062191.1:1767423-1774923 GCF_912470025.1 Vespa velutina | reverse complement strand
CTACGTCGAGTCGGTCCTTATAAGGAATAAGGACGAAGGATGCGCGTGAAGAAAAGGTTAGCCTTGTGATTGGAAATAAGCAGAACGTTTTCGTCTCCTTGTTAACGGAAATGTTATTCCTCGATTTTTATACTTCGAATAATATTCTTTTCAATAATAATAATCATGACGATAATAATAACTATTGTCGCTATTGTTATTATTATTATTAATATTATTATTATTATTATTATTATTATTATTATTATTATTATTATTATTATTATTATCATTTTCAGCAACATCATCATCATCATTATCATCATTATCAGTATCATTATTGTTATTATTATTATCATCATTATTAGGATTGCATCTTATTTGGACGCTTCGACAATTTCTAGTTTCATTATTTTGGAAGAAAAAGAAATAGTTCATGAAAATTCGTTAAGTTAAGGTAAATAAAAGAGAAAAAGGAAAAAAGAAGAAGAAATAGAAAAAGTGAAGAAAGGGGGAGGGGGAAAAAATGATCGCACCATACGCAATCGTTTCGTGACCGCGCGTAAAAGTTTTTCGTGTTTTGCCGAGACAAAGTTTTCCACGTTACAAGACCCCTCGAAATCTCTCTTAATACGGGGATCAAGGTGTCCGTTTTTCGAAGTGGGAATATCTGTAGAAGAAATTAGTGCGAGATTCTTTAGACACATTTTTTCTTCTTTTTTCCTTTTTTTTTCTTTTTTTTTCTCTTCGTCGGTCAGTCCCTTCTCTTCTACCCGACCGTTGTAAGGGAATACACAGTTTGTTCGCAGAAAGGAAAAAAAAAAAACACTTGTTCGATTATCCCCCTTTTTAACAGGGATACCTACATTCTTTTTCTATCTTCCTTTTTTTTTTCCATGCATATTTCGTTTTTTGTTTTTTTTTTCCTTTTCTTCTTTTCTATATCAGTTGGTTTTAACGCGACGAACAAAGAATAAAAAACAAAAAAAAAAGGAAAACAAAAAATAGAAGAAGAAAGAAAAAGGAAAAAAGAGAAAAAAGAAACGTTAAATATCAAAAATAATATTCCGACATGTTTTCCCCTGAATTACAATCTGTAATCAATTTCATTGGATCGTACATATTACATATATATATATATATATACCTAAGGTAGGTATCTACGCAATAGAAAAAAAAAACAAAAAAAAAAGAAAAAAGAAAAAGAAAAAGAAAAGAAAAAAGTTGCTAAACTGACTCTCTCGAGGTCAAAAACCTCGATAAAATTTCAATGCAATCGAAGGACTTTCGATCTCGCCTCGATCTATCGCAAACGTCGGTACGCCCGTTATCGATCGATAGCCTCTTGCTCTCTTTCTCTCTCTCTCTCTCTCTCTATCTCTCTCTTTCTTTCTCTTTCTCTCTCTATCTATCTCTCTCGCAGCGAAATCATCTCGTGCAAGAGCAACATCAACGAGTGATCTAGGAAATCGAATGACCTGCGGCCATACATAGATGCACACATACATACATACATACATATAGATATACATAGGTATAAATACATACATATAGGTATATACGTTGGGATTTAAATTGCAAATTGATTTTCGCTTCTTTACAGTCATCCTCTTATTGTTAATGCCTACGTTCCGCGCAGTATCATCTTCTTCTATTTTCTTCTATTTTCTATTATTCCTGTTATCTATCTGTGCATTACAAATCCGACAGTATCATCTTTTTATATTCTCTTCGCTTAAAGGTTTTGTTGCTTTCGAAAGGACGAAAAACAAAAAAAAAAAAAAAAAGAGGAAGAAAAATAAAAAAGAAGAAGTTACGAAAAAAATTAAACGCCTCGGATTTAACGTAGGAAAGAGAGAGAAAGAGAGAGAGAGAGAGAGAAATGAAAAATTACGTTTCGTAAAGTCGTAAATATTATCGCCGATTTTTCTTTTTTTTTTTTCTTTTTTGCTTCCCTCCGGTCCCCTTCTCCTATCCCTCCCAGATATCTCACGATATTCCTTTAACGCGAGAACTTTCTTCGCAATTTTGTTGCTAATGCGCGCCGAGATGCAAATTGGAACGGTTCGAACGTTGCGCATTGAAACGAGCGGAACGAGGCGAGCTCTCGAGATCATTTCTTGCTCGTAAATCAGGACGTCCTCGACAACGTAGGTGGTGAAGATGGAGAGGAGAAGGAGGGGAAGGCGGAGGACTTCTCGACTTTGTAGCTCTCTCTCTCTCTCCCTTTCTCTCTCTCTCTCTCTCTCTCTCTCTCTCTCTCGCGTGCAACTTGATGGGATTGAGTTCCGCGTAAATCGATGTTACTTAAGTGTAGATATCGTAAAAAATTATAATGAAATTTGAATTAACGAGATGAGTGTTGTTGTAAAAAAAAAAAAGAAAAAAAAAGAAAAGGAAACAGAAAAAAAAAAGAAAAAAAGAAAAAAAAAGAAAGAAACTAAAAATAATAAAAAGAAAAAAGAAAACGAAGAAGAAGAGAAGCAAAATATTTTTATATTTTGTCGTTTTTGAATTACGACGTGATTAAAGAAAAGAAAAGAAAAGAAAAGAAAGAAAGAGAAGAAAAAAAAGGAAACTTTAAGGAACGACGTCAAAGACGAATCTATTAGTAATGAGATCGACGAGGGAAAGAAAAAAAAAAAAAAAGAAAAGAAGCGTTTACGTTAGTTAGGATATAGTATAGTATAAATCGTCTTATCGATTGAGAATACGAGTTCTTTTTCTCTCTCTCCCTCTCTTTTCCTCTTTCGAGTCTCTACTAGTGTCCTCTCTAATACCTATCTATCTATCCATCTATCTATCCTTTTATTCGTTCGCTCGAATTAGAGAGGCCGTTTGCAGACGAATTAAGCGCTTTCCTCTCTCCCTCCCACCCTCTCTCTCTCTCTCTCTCTCTCTCTCTCTCACTCATTCTCTCTCTCCCTTCCTCTCTCCATTCTTCCTTTGATGTAAGAAGTGCTATAGATCGCGCATATCGTCGTTACACGCAATCCCGCGTTTCTCTTTCTTAACTCTTCGTTTATACGTATGTATTTGTACGTAAGTTGTATGTGCAATCGCGCCTCGTATATGTGTGTATGTAGTTGTCTGAGCAACTATATATATATATATATATATGTGTGTGTGTGTGTGTGTGTGTGTGTGCGCGCGCGCGTGTATGTGCGCGCGCGCCTATTTATTTTTCCTTTTTCTTCCTTTCTTTTCATTCTTTTTCTTTTACTGCAACGAGCGAAGGAAATCTTTAATGCGGAATACCCTCGAACTCCTAAGAGGAGCGAAAAAAGGAGAAGAGAACGATAAATTACAAAGTAAGGAGGCTCTACTACCTCCATCGACGAAAGGAAGCAGCAGCGGCTCTCCTCGAGGAATCATCACGGTAGCCGAGCGCTCGCGTGGCGCGCGAACCGAGCTGCAATTAGATAAATTATTCCACCTATATAGACCTTTGAAAGAAAGAGAGAGAGAGAGAGAGAGGAGGAGGAGGAGACGAAGAAGTAGAGGGAGAGAAAAAGAGAGAGAGAGAAGGAGAGAGAAGAAAGAGGGAAGGAGGGAAGGAAGAGTATTACACTGCGACGAAACGCGATGCGCATGAGTATAAGAGAATTTAATCTAAGAACCACTCGCGAGTCGTCACGCCATTTTTAACGACTACTCTAATCAACGTTAGGTTCATGCTTTCGAAAGTTCACGATTAAATGTTCTCTCTCTCTCTCTCTCTCTCTCTCTCTCTCTCTCTCTGTCTTTGTCCCTCTCTCTCTTTCTCTATTTCTCTCTAGCTTTCTAACTCTTTCTTTACATTTATTTTATTTTATTTTATTTTATTTTTTTTTTTTATTATCTTTCGTTTTTCTTTTTTATATAAAATATAATTCATACTATTATCGTTTTTAATAGAGCACGTTTTATGAATATTTCAAGATAAAGTTATCAAAGAGAATTATCGTTCTTATTTTTCACCAACGTACAGTTGGGCGCACGATAAAATTGAATAAAATAAATGAATTAACGATCTAACGATCTCTGAGGGACTGACTAATGATCCGTAGAAACTTTTGCATAAACTAAAAGAAAAACAAAAAAAAAGCGGGGGGGGGGGAGGGGAAAGAGAGCGAGAGAAAGAGAAAGAGAAAAAGAAGACGAAGAAGATAACGAATTTTTCTTCGTACACTTTTCCTATATAACTAATTTATCGTTAAACGTTAGAGTATTAAACTTTTAATTTGACCAACGTTACATTATGTAAGTGGATAAAATTGACTGTACATTGAAATATTTAACATCCATTAAAAGAGTTGAAAGTGTTTCAACTGAAGAATGAATGACGATTTGACGTCATGTAGACAAGAAAATGGCGTTTGTCACGATTTAGAGGAAAGGATCGTAGACGGGATTAAGTAGTCGTCGAATACATAAGAATGGGGAGTACGAGGAAGATTCTTTCTCTCTTTCTATATATTTCTCTCTATCTCTATCCTCTTTCTTTCTCTAGGTCGTTCTTGGAAATCCATCGTAGAAATGGTGTCGTGTGTACCGTCTCGGCGTTGTGCCGTCTCGGATCTACACCTTTAACTTGGCTGAACCTCTAACAATGAAACCAGGAGAAAAACGATCCGTCGAGAGGACGCGAACGAAGCCGAGAGAGCCACGATGGGTTTCTTCGCGCGGCGCTTAACGACGATTTCGATCGTTTACGACTTTAATAATTTAGGCACGGGGGTACGCTCGCGAAGCTCGACACGTTTTCGCTCGTAAACCGCACGACTAAATCCGTATTTATGGGGAAGAGAGAAGGCAGTCCAGCACCACGAGTCTCTATCTCTTTCTCTCTCTCTCTCTCTCTCTCTCTCTCTCTCTCTTTCTTTCTTGTACATACATAGGTATGTACATGCACACACGTGTACACGGTTACACGTATAAACGTATACAAGCGTGACATAGGAAAGAGATACAAAATCTTTTACTCTCTTCGTCTCTTTCGAAAATACCCGAGACTTATCGTACAAGTACGACCAAGACTCTCCTCTTTGATGGCATCTTCTCTTCCTTTGCACGGATCGTCGTTTATAATGCATCGTATTCGTTTCTCGCGATATTTAAATTTCAGACGAATTCTGACACGTCCTCGCGTATCCAACAATGTGTCGGTCGGTTGGTCGATTCGTTGAACGGTCGGTCGGTCGGTCGGTCGGTCGGTCGGTCGGTCGGTCGGTTGGTTGGTTGGTTGGTCGGTCGGTCGGTCGATTTGAATTTTTTCTCGACGACGATTTCTCGACCACCGTCGTAACACAACCTCTTGTAATCCACTATCGTTCTATCTTTGTCGAGAATCGATAAAGAGAATCGTTTTAATTTTTTCAACCGGTCCCACACTTCTTTTCACAAACACTCTCATTTAACCATCTTTATGTATACATACATATATATATATATATATATATATATTTCTTTTTTGTTTTTGTTTTTGTTTTTTTTTTACTGCCTCTCAAGATGACTTACCGAGAACGCAGATAGCAGAACTCATCTACGCTCCCTCTTCTCCCTTTAGGTCCTAAAACAGAGAAATACGAAAAAAAAGGATGATTGCCAGTAAACGAATGTTCATGCGATAATTTTAATTTTTACAGAGAGAGAGAGAGAGAGAGAGAGAGAAAGTGAAAAAAGAAAAAGAGAAAATAAAACAACAAATAAAATAAAATAATAAAAAAAAAAAAGGAAAAAAAAACACAAACGTCCTTCCGAACGACTATCTCTATCTTTCGCGTTAGCGTTAATTAGAGGAATGATCGATAATCGATGCCAAACTATTCTCTGATTGGGAAATACAATCACAATGGTTTTACAAAGAAACACTTATAATTGCTTGGAAAAAAGCGTAGATACGAACAAGAGAAACCAATTAAACGAGTCTCATTTACATTACCAAGAAACTAACTAACGCTTTCCTCGTTCTTCGTCTCGTATCATTTCTGCGCAAACGATATGAATAATTCTAATCGTTGTCATCGTTGTCGTCGTCCTCGTCGACGTCGACGTCGATGACGGCCACGACGACGACAACGACGACAACGACGACAACGACGACGGGGACGACGTTAACGACGGCGTATAAAATAATCGCGGCAATGCTGCCAACGTTTTAATTATTATCTACGACTGAATCATCCCCTCGTATTAGCGCGTCAATGAATCATACTACCTTGTCAATGGAATTGATTGATCGAACGTCTCATTATCTTTATCTTTCTAATTATTTCTAAGATCGTCTCTGAGTTTCGAAAAAAAAAAAAAAAAAACAAAAGTAAAAACAAAATCGTCCATAACTAATACGTACAACGACGTACCGAGGGTTTAATTTTTGTCATTAAAAAATATCGGGTTGAAATTAAAAGAAAAAAAAGAAGAAAATAAAGAAAGAAAGAAAGGAAGAGAGAAAGAAAAATGAAAAGAAAAGAAAAGAAAAGAAAAGAAAAAGAAAAAGAAAAAGAAAAAGATAATAGAAGACAAAGGACTCTGATCGTGAATACGAGTAGGTGGACCGACGTTGGGTAGAAACTAACTATCTAGCTAGCGAAGGGTTTTGTAGGAAAGGGAAAGAGATAGAAAGTGTTAGGAAACGATGTGCCAGGAGTATCGTCGAGTCACAATTAAAGCGACATTAATTAATTGTTAGCATAACAATGCGTGCGTGTCTGGGTGGCACGGATGGACGGATATGTAAGAGGGCCCCAACTGGTTGGGCCTTCATAAATTTACATGTCTTTCGCCGCGAGAATCATTTTTTACAGCCGTTAGGACGAGAAAGAAAAAGAGAGAGAGAGAGAGAGAGAGAAATGTATATATATATATAGAGAAAGAGAGAGAAAGAGAGAGAGTGATTGTCAGAGCGAGAAAGAAGCTGTGGACCTACAGCAACGTTTGGGTCCCGTATTACGAGACTCCGCTATGGTGTTGCTTATAATAATCATCGATGTCTCTCTTTCTCTATCTCCCTCTCACTCCCCTCCCCCCATCTCTCTCTCGCTCTCTCTCTTTCTCTTTTTCTTTTCCTCTTTTCTTTGAACATAGAAGAGACCTCGAAGGTCGACCTCGTTATCCGTAGAACGAAATTGACGTTATACGTTTCTTCTTTTTACCGATTCAAAGAGACATCGTCATCAGTATCGCCCTGACGAAGCAAGATCGTTAAAGATGAACTATGAATTGAACTCCGGTTATATCCTCCTCTCTCTCTCTCTCTCTCTCTCTCTCTCTCTCTCTCTCTATCTCTCTCTTTTTCTATCCTTAACATTCTCGATTAGTTCCTTTGTAAGTCGATTGTGGTGGCTCTCCTTCTCGAATAAATCGCGCTACGCTATTGCACCTTCTTGAATTATCTCAAACGATCTCCTTTTAAATCTTACGTTTTATATATCCGTTCGTTCGTTCGTTCGTTCGTTCATTCGTTCGTTCATTCGTCCGTCCGTCCGTCCAATCCTCGTTCTCCCTCGTTAAATCTATCAGATTTATTTTACAAATCTA
>NC_062191.1:1744923-1762423 GCF_912470025.1 Vespa velutina | reverse complement strand
ATTTTTCCCACTCGTACGATATAATTCTGTTTTCAATCATGTTTTATATATATTTTTTTTTATATATTTACAAATATAGTTTTGTATATAGTATATATATATATATATATATATATATATATATATATATATATATATGTATATATAGTTTTATATATGTAGAAAGAGAAAAAGAAAAAGAGAGATTATGAAAGAAGAAATGAAAGAAAATTCGCACGTAAAAACAATCTCTCTCTCTCTCTCTCTTTCTCTCCCTCTCTCACTCTCACTCTCTCTCTCTCTCTCTCTCTCTCTCTCTCTCTTTCTCTCCTTCGTCTGACACATTTCTACGTACGATTATTAAATTTCCCTCGTCGTTTTTATTAATGGCCATATCGAGTATCGCAAATCGTCTCTCTCTCACGTGGAATGGCTGATTATACCGACAAATAATTTACACGAACGTTCGAACGTTCTCCTCTTGACAGCAGACGCGTTAAGAGAATTTAAAAAAAAAGCAACAAAAAAGAAAAAAAAAGAAGAAGAAAAAAAAAGCAAAGAGAAAAAAGAGATGAAAAAGAAAGAAGAGGAGATAAAAAGGAGGTAGGCAAAAACGATTTAAAAGGAAAAAAAAAAAAAAAGAAAAAGAAAAAAATAAATCTTGCCTCTCCTTCCTTGTCAAAAGAAAGAGAATGAGGAAGAAAGGGAAAGAGGAGGAAGAGAGAAAAAGAGAAAAAGGAAGAGACAGACGGACAGATAGAGAAAGAGAGAGAGAGAGAGACAGAGAGAGAGAGAGAGAGAGAGAGAGAGAGAGAGAGAGAGAGCATGAGGTGTGAAGGAAAGGTGGGAAAGAGGGAAAGAAAGAGGGAAAGGAAGAGGGGGAGAGAGAGTGTGTGAGGAGGGGGAGAATGTCATTCATAAAATATCACGATGTAAAGGAAATTTCGTTCGGGAGGATATTAAATCGCGAGGTTGACGCTCGATCCATCCAAAGACGATTCGTCTTTCGTCTCGACCTTTCACCTTCGTCCACTCTTTCACGTTGGTTACGAAATAAACGAAAGAGGAAATCGTGAAAGAGAAGGATAAGAAGAAGAAGAAGAAGTAGAAGAAGAATAAGAAATATGACGAAGTAGAGGAAACGAAGAAGGAGAAGGAGGAGGAGGAGAAGGAGGAGAACTCGAGGATGGTATTATATTGCGAAATCGTTTCTGGAAATAATGACGGGTGTCGAGCCATGCGATTTGCATTTCTAATTACCTCGTGGCATGCCGTTAATAAGTAATTAATGAGAGAAGGCCGAGCACGATTATGATGACGATGACGTAATCGCGAGCGGTCGTAACGACGAGCGTTCATCGATCGCCGATTAATCAACTTCTTCGTTCCTATCTCTATCTTTCTTTCTCCATCTCTCTTTCTCTCTCTCTCTCTCTCTCTCTCTCTCTCTATCTATCTATCTCTCTTTCTCTTTCTATCTTTTCCGTTTCATGCGCACCTGCGCCGGACGAGAACCCTCTTCAACGATAATTCTTCATCATCGTACGATAATTACGGCTTTTATGAAAATATTATAATTATTCTTTTTTCTTTTTCTTTTTCTTTTTCTTTTTTTTTTTTTAGATAAAAATAAAAAAATATATACATATATATACATATACATATACATATATATATAAGAAGAAAAAGAAAATGACGTTTTGACAAATTTTCATTAAATTCGTAGCATTCGTTTAATTTTAAATGATATAACGATTTATGTACGTTTATATGCTATGTATGTATGTATGTATGTATGTATGTATGTATGTATGTATGTATGTATGTATGTATGTAAGTACTTTTATGTAACATATGTATAAATATTTGTGTGTGTATATCTCGTTAAGAGAGAGAAAGAAAATGAAATAAAGAGAGAGAGAGAGAGAGAGAGAGAGAAAGAGAAAGAGAGAAAGACATAGGTACTTACTGTGCTCTAGTAAAACTTTTCGCTCGGTTACCATATGATTCTTACACTTTTAATCGTGAAATAGTAACTATGCTCGTGCATTCTAATCTATAGCGACATTTGTCATAAGTATTCACGATATATATATATATATATATATATATATATATATATATCGAAGAAAGAGAACGAAGGTGTGGGATATAGGAAGGAAGTTAATAAAAAAAACAAATAGACCATGTTAACTCTTTGAAAACATTTCTTCCTCGATCCGATCCGATCCGATACGATCCGATACAATTTATCATATCTATATCGATCGAACTTGACGACTCGGAAATATCTGTCTCCCTCTACCTCTCTCTCTCTCTCTCTTTTTCTCTCACAGACAAACACACATACGTACACACACACACACACACACACACACACACGCACACATATACACATACACATATACTCTTTAAAACTGCAAATTACCTCTACCTGTACCGAATGGAGTAATTTTTGCGCGGCAAAAAAGAAGAAAACAGAAAGAAAGAAAGAAAAAAAAGAGAGGAAAAAAGAGAAAGAAAACTGTAGTACGAATCGTACGTATGTGAAACACATCGATACAAACTAGTCCAAACTAAGTTTAATCCGTAGCCTTTTACCGTAATAACCGTCGGTAAGAGCACGCCTTGACGTACATATACATACTTATATCGAGTGCAACAAAGAAGAGGAGAGACATTAAAATCATTCGCACTATGGGTAAGTGGTATATAAAGAGAGAGAGAGAGAGAGAGAGAGAGAGAGAGAGAGAGAGAGAGAGAGAGAGAGAGAGAGAGAGAGAGAGAGAGAGAGAAAGTTCGAGGAAAACGTTCGATCGAAATCGAAGTTAAGTTCGGACTAAACGTTTATATTTATTCCAAGGAGTCACAAGTTTTGTCCGGAAAACTTGCGAGAAAGAACGAAATAAATAAATAAAGAAAGAAAAAAGAAAGAAATAAAGAAAGAAAAAAAGAAAGAATGAGCGACAGATAGACATTCGAAGGATTCGTTTAATTTCACTGAACTATCACAAAAACGATGATGACGATGACGATGAGATCTACCTACAGACTTAGTGATCTTCGTTCGATGATCCTTCATGATCCCTCACATAGATTCTTCTCTCTTGAAAGCACGTCCCTCTTCCGTTTCCTCACACGTTTCCTCCTCTTCACACGATATATATGTATATGTATATGTATATATACACATATATATAAATATATACATATATATATATATATGATAAACAATATTGACAAGAGAATAATATACGTAAATATATATATATATATGTGTGTGTGTGAAACAATACAAAAAAAAAACAAAACTAACACGCGATATGTAATGTATAAGAAAGAAAGAGAGATAGCGATAGTGATAGTAATAGATATATAGAGATAGTGACAGTAGACAAAAATAGAATATTATTATATCAGCGACGTGTCGGCGAGGAGATAAAAAGAAGCGGTTGTTAGCACGATATTATTATATATCCGGTGGCGCTGTCGTCGACGACGACGGCGGCGGCGGCGACGACGACAACGACGACGACGACGACGACGACGACGACGACGACGACGACGACGACGACGACGACAACGACGACGACGACGACGACGGCGGCGGCGGCAGCGGCGACGGCGACGGCGACGACGTCGACGAGGACGGTGTCGTCGCGCGACACACACGTGGTGGGGGCGTCTGCGGGCGCTACGGCAGAACTAAGGGGTTGTTTGCCCCGTCGCACGGCTCCGGGGGGTCTCACTCGCTTTTGCCACCCCACCAGCCGAGCTATTTTGCATAGGGCCTGCGCGTCGAAGCCGTACCCGCTCCTTCTTCCACCTACCCACCCTCTCTCTCCCTCTCTCTGTCTCTCTTTCTTTCTCTATCTATCTATCTGTCTCTTTCTTCGTCTTAGCCCCTACCACTTGGTATCAACGAAGAGAGGGGTACACTTCTTCGATTTGTCGAATCCGCGTTTCGCGGCTCTCTTGGCCTCCCGCGAAGGGAAAAGAGCTTCGATTTCTCCCCTCAGTCACCCCTTCCACTTTTATCCCTCTTTCTCTATCTATCTATCTAGATATCTACCTATCTATCTATCTATCTATCTATCTATCTATCTATCTATCTATCTATCTATCTGTCTGTCTGTCTGTCTGTCTATCTGTCTGTCTATCTATCTATCTATCTCTCTTTCTCTTTCTTCTTCGTAATCGTCTCAAGACTTCTTATTTATCTCGTTGCCTCGGCACGAGCTCGTCTTCCTCATTTCCACCCCGCTTACCCCATCATCACCCCTCTATCCCTACGCGACATCGAGAAAAAGACAGAATCTCGGAGCAACGTTTGACCTCGGCTAGCGAACTTCCGGTGCCTTCGTAATTTTCAAATCCTATAGATATTATACTAACACTGTCAAATCGATGCTTTCCTTTTTATCCTCTTACTATACATACATGCATGCATACATACATACATACATACATACATACATACATACATACATACATACATACATACATACATACATACATACATACATACATACATACATATATATATAGATATATACAGGATTCTTAAAGATTAAGGCAGTTACCTACTTTAGAAAAATTGTGTCAAGGATCGCTGTTGATTAATACGATCTAAAAGTAATGGAAATTCCTCTTTGCGAAAAGTTGCGGACTTTATTCCGTTTACGTCTTAAAAAGAAAAAAAAGGTAAGGGATTTATCATTGTATCTATATTTATACATTACGTATCGCATAAGACTTATGAGAAATTTCTCTTATTGTTCGCATTTTCTACTTCGAATTAGCAAAACTCCTTACTAGCGTATAAACGCGAAGAGGAATCGCGCGATAAATAAGAATAAACGCTTATAACATTTATATCATCCTTTTTACGATCCTTTATCTCTCTTTCCCCTTCTTCCTATTCTACTCTTATTTATTTATTTATTTATTTATTTATTTATTTATTTATTTGTATTTTTCTTTCCTTTTCCTCCCTATTTCTCGATCTTCTCTTTCTCTTCTTCCTTCCCTCCTTTTCTTTCATTCTTCGCAAGAAAGTCTCGTCGACGATTTTGCATTCGCGACGCCGACTTCGTATCCTTGAAAAGTAGATTTATGATCGGGGTCGATGGTTGCGCTTTGGTAAGAATAACTACCGTTCTTTCGTCGGCAAATTTAAATAATGGCATCTAGTAGTCCGGTTGAATCTTATATCTCCTTATGATTCACGAAAGAGAATAGAACTGTCTCCGTTCAAAAGAGAAAGAAAAGAAAGAAAGAAAAAAAAAAAAAAAGAAAAGAAAACGGAGAAAAGAAAAAGAGAAAAGAAAGATTTCGGAAAAACTCAAATAGGAGCTGGGATCGTAGAAGAGAGAGGAAAGAAGAAAAGAAGAAGGAAAAAAAAAACGAAGAAAAGAATTACAATCTACAAAAAATGCATTCTCATTGGAATTTCGTATAATCTTTAATGACATACGCGAATAAGTAATTGATATATCTACGGTCAGACAAATTTATTACATTATGTGCTGTATACTCTAAATCGTTAGAGTTTACTGTATCGTTAGTTGACCGTAGCGCGTTAAAGAACGCGTTGGAGGAATACCGAGGAAAATCGAGGGGATGAGATTGTTGGCCAATCAACGAGGATCGACGCCTTCTAAAGGCAGGCAAAAGGGTTGCAGATTCGCAGATTCGTAAGAGATAGGGAGAGAGGACGAGAGTGAGCGAGTGGATGGTGAAGTTAGTTAACGCCTCCGCGTAATTAAGCGAAAGCAGGAGCGAGACTCGGTATCGTACAGAGAGACAGGAAAGTTTCACGGGTCTCTAGGCTCCAGCCAATCAAAAGAGAGAGAAAGAGTAAGTTCCGTTGGAAGGGAGCTTGGTTAGCGCATGTATAATTAGCACTGAGCGAGACCAGACGAGACGAGACGAGACGAGACGAGACGAGAAGAGAGAGAAATTGAGAGAGAGAGAGGGTGCGGGAGGCCGAGCAACTCTCTCGGTGGAGGACAGGGTGGAGTCACCCCATCGGCGCATGTGCCAGCATCCCTTGGAACCGGAGATATAATGTATTCATAACCGTAGCCGCCCAAAGCATACCTCCTGTTTTCTCAACCTACGCCAATACTCTTAGCCAATCGATTCCCTTATTTGACTTTTTTCTCGATCGATCCTATAAAAGACGCTTTAGAAAAGTGAAAACCCACCTTCCAGAAAAGTTTCCTCACGGACAAATTCGAACCTTAAAATTATTCTACATAGATATAGTATTGCGTTAAAATATCAATATGTATGTATATATGCAATACATGTATATATATATATATATATATATATGCGCGGGCGCACGTGTGTGTATATATACACATGTATATGTAAACGAGACTCGATCAATAAATCATAATACTTGCATACATTTTACATGTATCAATTTATCTCTTATTATAGATAATGACGTATAGAAAATTAGAATGAAATTTTGTTTCTCTCGATATCGTCGTAATAACGAGAAGCAAACATTAGAAAGGAGCCTTAGAAAAAGGGAAGCTATTTACCGGATGGTTACTTCTCGATAAAGCTGGCCGTCGTCCAGGTAAAATCGACGGGATCTTGCATCGTACGAGATCGAAGGCGAGAAGATAAAAAGAGAAAAAGAAACGGAGATAGCGAGATAGTGTAAGAAAAAGAGAGAGAGAGAGAGAGAGAGAGAGAGAGATAAGGGTGACTTTTTCGCGCGCGCGTTTCACCGCTGGTGTTCCGTGTATTTTGGTCCGGATCCTAGATAACTCAGTGTGCTTTTCCGGATGCTTGAGCACGACACATGTCCTGACCGACTAGACCTTTTCTTTACTCCCTGTTTTCACGTAGATATGTATGTGTGTGTGTGTATGTATGTATGTACGTATGTATGTATGTATGTATGTATGTATGTATGTATGTGCGAAGGGTCCGGTCACCGCAGAGGATACGAGAAGGAAAAGATATCGTGGAGTGAGAATTTTCTCCTTCTCTCTCTCTCTCTCTCTCTTTCTCTCTCTATCTATCTATCTATCTCTATCTATCTATCTCATTCTCTCACACTCATTTTGCGGTTGGAAAGGCCCTCCAGCGGGACACCTTGTAATCCCTCGCAATTAGGAATGAGTTTTGGTCATCAACCAGCCTTTCCTATACCTTATTCCGTTCCTATATTTCGCCTGAAAATGATGCACGCGCACAAATATCCACGTAAGTATGTATATATATATATATATATATGTGTATTTACGTATATATCCTGTATATATATATATATGAGAAACGGCGACCCTTCAATATAACATTATTATTTCTCTGCTTAATTTCGTTTCATTGCCTTATAACCATTCTCTCTCTTTCTCTCTCTCTCTCTCTCTCTCTCTTTCTTTCTTTCTCTCTTAGGTACTAATTTTGTTCTCTCTCTCTCTCTCTTTCTCTTTTTTTCTCTAAGGTACGTAGAACTCAATGCAGTCGATTCGTACGATTACTCCCGTTATATAGACCTTTGACGCAATTATATTTCAGCCCTTATGACGTCTCGTTAACTCCGTCAATCTACCCCTCTCTATTCTCTCTCTCTCTCTCTCTCTCTCTCCTTCTTATCCCTTGCCCGTCATCCCTCCTCCTCTCCCCCCAATTCTCTATCCACTCCCTGAAGAGAAAAATAAAGTGAAAGGGAGAGAGTATATTATTCGATCGTCGAAAAGTCACACATGAATTTTATACATCAATGATATCTAAAAATGAATCTAAAGTAATATACATACATACATACATACATACATACATACATACATACAATAATGCGCATAGAAAAAGAAAGAGGGAGAGAGAGAGGGAGAGAGAGAAAGAAAAAAAGAGAGAATCTTTTACGAAGAAGAGACTTTGCCCTTTCGTACTTTTGAAAGGTTCGTTGGTAGTATCGATCGACAGTAGTGGAACGCGTAAGCCACTTCCTTCCACGAAAACGCGTTTGTAAATAATTACGCGTTGGCTAGTAAAAGGGTTTCGAAGACTTGGAATCCATGAAACGAAGTTCGTTTCGACGAACAAATTGATCCTCTCTCTCTCTCTCTCTCTCTCTCTCTCTCTCTCTCTCTCTCTCTTTCGTTTCCTCTTTCTCGGTTAAACGTAAAATCATACGTGCTCGATAAATACGTGTACTAACTCGTAGTTTCTATTGTTCCGTGAAAAAAGGAGTGATGTGTAATATAATATATATATGTAACTCTGTCTTTCTCTCTCTCTCTTTCTCTATATATATGCGTGTATATATATATATATATATATAATGTATATACATAAGTTGTACGCTCGTACGATTACAAACGAAGATAACGTAATTGTAGTCGCAACCGTGACATGCTACACTGCAACAATTTCCTGTGCCGCGGAGTATTTACACTGGTATATAAAGGGGTTGAAAGAGAGAACGAGAGAGAGAGAGAGAGAGAGAGAGAGAGAGAAAGCCGATTCTTCTACGAGAGATGTTAAAACGCGATGCAGATTTATCGGCTTAATTGACACGTAATTTCCAACGATAAGGTCGATATTTTTCGTCTGTGCATAAAAAAAGAAAAAAAAAAGAAAAAAACAGAAAGAAAAAGAAGAAGAAGAAGAAGAAGAAGAGGAAGAAAAAAAAGAAACATTAAAGGAGGGAGAAAAACAAGAAGGAAGATGCGAAATATTACATTCGTAAAATGTCAGCTGGCCCGTCGGCGATTTTGATAGATAGAATTAATCAGAAAAAAAAAAAGATATTAATTATGGCATCGGTGATAATAACGATGATGTAATCTTACTATAAATAATTTATTCAAAATGTAAACGCTAATTGAGAGATTTGAAGTGCAAAGTAACGAAACGAGGAAGGAAAGGAAAAAGAAAAGAAAAGGAAAAAAAAAAAAGAAGAACAAACAAAAAAATAGTGACTCAAACGATCGCTTCGTAAAAATAAGTATATGAGATTGAACGAGGGAAAAAAAAAAAAAAAAAAAAAAAAAAAAAAAACAAAAAACAAAAATCAAAGAAGTTAAAAAAGAAGAAAGAAGACGAAGGAGGGAGCGTGGGGCGGTGGGTGGGGGGAAGGGAGCGTAGAAAAAAGAATGAAAGAAGAAGAAAAAAGAAAAGGAAAGGAATAAAACACGAAATAAAGAATCAATCGCAGTTAAGAACTCGCGAGTAGTAAACGCAACTATAGTTAAACGCGTAGGAAGAGATTATATTTAAATAGACTCGTAGGAAAGGCTCAAGGTGGCGCGTCCAGGCTGGCAAGTACCGTGCGTAAAATTGCAAAAGTTAATAATCCCGGTGGTGGTGGGTGCCTCGCAGGAACGTAATAAGCCGTGACTTTAACCCCGATGCACGGGCACAACGTGCACAACTTACCCAACCCATCGAAACGATGTGTGTTGTCCACCGTTTTCCTCGAGTTTCGCCATATTCTCTACGTATACATGTATACAGTATCTACGTGTACGAGTATTATATATATATATATATATATATATATATATAATACACACATACATCTATATATATATATATATATATCTGTACAGTTAACTTCTCATGTCGCGTTCCACGATACAACATACCAACACATGGACACATTTCATGTTGAAGATTTCGCGTGTTGGTGGTAGACTCGATGTTTTTAATAAGCGTTGCAGACTTTTAGAGAGGACATAGGGGGGAGAGAGAGAGAGAGAGAGAAAGATATAGCGCGAGCCGCCCTTTTCAAAAGGGACCTTCTCTTTCCTTTTTCGACGTCATCGTAGTCGTTCTTGTGCGTCTTACGTGATGGTGGTGGTGGAGGGGGGGGGGTTCTTAGTCGTACGAGTATCTAGGAAAAGAGCGATAGCGAGATAAGAGAGAGAAAGAGAGAGAGAGAGAGAGAGAGACCAAGAGAAAGAGATGGATGAAATGGTATGAGAGGGTGTAAGTATCGACGTGGTCTCTAATTAACTCGCACGAGTTCAAGAAGGAGGAAGGGGTGCGAGCTGTCGGTTACTCGTCGTTGAAAGAAGACGATGAAGAAGATCAGGAGGAAGGTGTGTAACACGGAGCAGCCATTGGCCGTTCCTTTTTGGACTTAAGGACGATGCACCGGGTTGCGAGAAGCTAGCTAGCTAGCTAGGTAACGTAGCCTAGCCTAGCCTAGCCTAGCCTAGCCCACCTAGCTATGGGATGGCTTGTAATCCCAAGAAAATTTCATTACGTCGACGCTAATAATTCAACTCGCTCGTCTTTATAACCAACCGTGGCCTTTTTTAAAGCGTTCCTTCCTTCCTTCCTTCCTTCCTTCCTTCCTTCCTTACTTACTTACTTACTTACTTACTTTCTTACTTACTTTCTTACTTACTTACTTACTCCTTTCGTTAGTTTTAGGTGTGACTACGTCCTGATATCGGACTTTAACCTCGCCATGTCACGAATTTCGTGACCAAATGCGTCTTGGTATATATATATATATATGTGTGTGTGTGTGTGTGTGTGAGTGTGTGTATGTGTGTCTATGTCTACCTATTTATCTTCGTTGAAGCACGCTTTTGTTAATTAAAATCTATGATATGTTACTCTACTGTCTTGATTGATCTGTTCGTATAAAAGGATCTTTTTACGAAAAAAGAACGTGAAGATTTTGATCATTTAAAAGCCGATTAATATAATTTTGATAACGTGTAGATCGACGAATTCTCATTGACACGTTCGGTTCCTCAAAGGTCGGCAAGAAAACTGAGCCTTATTGAGCTGTACCAAATATTTGTTTACGCGTTCGCGTGTGTACGAAAACAGTAAGAACGTTTACGTACGCGTGTCCTATCGTAACGTAAATATAAATAATGTTCTTTGAGTATTTTTCGACAACGAAATATATATATATATGTATGTGTGTGTGTGTGGATGTGTATATATGTTACTTATCAATGAATAATCTATAGATATTCGTTATTAATGAACATTAATAACAAATAATTATTATTTTATCGAGACGATGAATAATATAAAATTAATAAGGAATAAAATTTATGTATGTTTTTCGAATTATTTACTGTACGATAAGAAGAAGAAGACGACGAAAAAAAAAAAAAAAAGAAAAGCTGAAAATTGAATCCCCAGCAGGTGTAACCGTAGAAAATTGTTTCTCTCATTGAAATAACCGTTTAATGTTTAATGGTGTTCAAGTTGTCGAGGCAAATCCTTTGGATCGCATATCCCTGAACTTTAATCATCGCGACATCATAAATCGCCTCGAGTGTCTCGTGCACACATGCGTTCAAACATCGATGAAAAATCTTTCATTGATCTTGGTTTTCATTGATTAATGATATCTCACGAGTAGAAGAAGAAAAAGAAAAATAAGAAGAAGAAGGAGAAGTTTATGTTATACGCACGTAGACAGAAAAAACATAAGAGAGAGAGAGAGAGAGAGAGAGAGAGAGAGAGAGAGAGAGAGAGAGAGATAAATAGAAGAAGAGTATTCTTATGTGTGTACGGCCCTGAACTTTAGCCGCGATTAGATCGGTGTAAATTGCAATGTGGTGCACGTCGAGCATATCCATTGCCAATGGCCGGCCATTTCCATTGAATATTCTTTTCATGAATTACATACCTAAGAAACGTCCTCGCACCTCCGCAGTCGATAAATCGTGACGAGAACGCGAGATATCGAATATACCGGCCAGTTCTAATGTTTATAATCTAATCACGAAGTCGGGCTAACGAGCTAAACGAAATATAAATGGACCCTTTCTAAAAAAATCCTAAAACCTTCGTTCGAGATCGAACCAATCTATTTTTCGTTCGTTCGTTCGTTCGTTCGTTCGTTCGTATCACGTTCCTCGTATTGTCCTAATTTCTCAATCGATTTTTATAACGCGTTTGACATAAGAACGAATTCGAGTTCGAAATTTTTCATTGATATCAATGAGAATGAATGATAGAGAAGGGAGGAAGAGAAAAATAAAATTCTTACCGATTCCTATGTCGAAGCATAAATCAATATACATATATATATATATATATATATATATGTATATATGTATATATTTCTTGGGCACAGTTAAATGCACAATACGTGTGTAGATTTTTTTAATATTAATTAATCATAGATCGAGAACGATTTCATTTTCCCTCACTTAAATATTCCTTAAATTTTATTTTGAAAATAAACACACGGATAATCATTCCTCAATGCTTTTACGTTGCGTTACGTTGTACGACATTGCGCGAAGGAGAAATGCTCTGATGAAAAAACAAAACAAAAAAAAAAGGAATATACAAAGAGAGAGAGAGAGAGAGAGAGAGAGAGAGAGAGAGAGAGAGAGAAAGAGAAACAATTCGATTTTCCGATCTTGGGGTGGACGGGGGTGAGTTTAGGAAACGTACGCATGAAAATGTTAAGCGTCTTCGAGATGATGCGAGTATTGGGAGCTCGTAAAAGCGGAAACAATCCTTGGAATCGGAAGAAAAAGGCTCGAGAAAAAGAAGAGGAGGGGGGCAAAGAGTAGGTGAAAGAATGAGAGAAAGAAAGGGAAAAAGAGAGAGAGAGAGAGAGAGAGAGAGAGAGAGAGAGAAAGTATCGTCGTTCGATTAAGGTCGGAGCTTGGAATTTTTCCAAGGCGCGATCGCGGCTTCATCGAGCACCCTCTGCTGCATCACATTAATGATATTGATTCGGAAAAATACAATCAGCTTCCCCCTCTCGCTACCATCACCGCTCTACTCCCCTTCTCCTTCTTCAACCCTCACCATCCCCATCCACCGAGCACGCCGTTGCCCGTACAAACCAGCACTATTCTCGAGCATTGTGCTCGTTTCGCTATTCTTCCTGTTATTTCAACACATACACGGACACACACACACAGACACAGAGAAAGAGAGAGAGAGAGAGAGAGAGAGAGAGAGAGAGAGAGAGAGAGAGAGAGAGAGAGAGAGAGATAAACACATGTTCGTCAAATTGTGTGTAATACCTTTGAAATATACGTATTTACACATAGATACAAAGACAGACACATACACACACATACATACATATTTATTCTGTTCATTCGATGATCTTTACGTACCTTCATTAGATACCAGAAACGATTTCTTGTTAATATCGAGAGGGTGCTTGTTTTTCCTCCTTCGCACTCTCATTTACACACTAATATCCTATCTTATTTTCTTCAGGGATTTTTCCTTGCACATACCTAACTTATATCTCGATTCGTACCGAAAAAAGATAATTTTTCTTCAAGATTTTCTATATACCATTGATTTATATATATATATGTGTGTGTGTATGTGTGTGTGTATTTATGTACACAACACACATACATATATATATATATATATTTCTTCGTAGAAATACAGTTACCTCCCTCTCGATTTCTTCTTTTTCGATCGTTCGAGATTTTATAAGTTATCGAATTGTCTCTTTTTTTTTTTCTTTCCCTCTATTTTTTTCTTTTCCTTTCTCTCTCTCTCTCTCTCTCTCTCTCTCTCTCTCTCTTTCTCTCTCTCTTTAAAATTTATGGACTCCTCTAATACAAAAATGAAGAGCCGATATTATCGTTAAAATAAAATTCGAAATACAAAACAGTTCGAAGTGTCTGAAAGAAATGTCGATCGATGAATTACAACGATAATAATAATAATAATAGTAATAATAATAATAATAACATCTACAAATATATTAACCTATCGAAGAAATAATAATCTTGTATCACAATTCATGCCATTATATATACATATATACGATATATACGTGTTAACATCCAATAAATATTATCCATGTATGTCGAACGAAATTAATGAGAATCACATAGGGCGTTAATTTATCTTGACGATGTGCCGAAGAAAAAAGGGAAAAGAAAGAAAGAAAGAAAGAAAGAAACAAACAAACAAACAAATAAACGAACAGACAAACGTGAAAAAAAAACTAAAAGAGAAAAAAGGAGGAGGAGGAGGAGGAGGAGGAGGAAGAAGAAGAAGAAGAAGAAGCAGAAGCAGAAGTATAGAAGAAGAAGAAAAAAATATCGAATCGGTGAAGCGCAAAGAATGAAAGAAAGAAAAAAAAAAAGAAAAAGAAAAAGAGAGAGAGAGAGAGGGAGAGAGAGAGAGAGAGAAAACGAGGAACGATAATAACAGGGAGGAATGAGAAAATCATGTAGCAAATGAAGCCACCAACGCCGTTGTTCCTGAAACGAATCCTACGTGTCAGGATTGCGAGAGAGTCAAAGGCGAGCCGGCTTTAATTCTACGACAGTAAAAACTTAATCAAAAGGTACGGCTTGAGGAGAAACGAAACTCGAAAAAGGATAGAAAGAGAGAGAAAGAAAGAAACGCACTAATAATCGACGCGTAATAACTTCCTCGAATTATCATCAGCAACTTTCTGCTCGTCCAACACGAAAGTGAGCATCAATTTGCCTTTTTCGATGTGACTCTCTTCCTCTTTCCTTCCCTTCACTCTCTCTTTCTCTCTCTCTCTCTCTCTCTCTCTCTCTCATATATTTAAGATTATACATATATATATATATATATATATATATATATATATATTTAATATACACATGCATGTATTCATGTATATATGCATATATACGTACATCGAACGCGGTGAGATCGTAGGAACCGATTTTAAATTCGAATGCTCGTTCGGGCGCGGCTCGGTCAGACTCTCTGGCAGACAATTCGCGGAACGATTAATCATATTAATTGCAGCGAGAGAGTCGAGCAACCGCGGCATGCCATTCGAGGCCCGGCTAGGTTAAGCTGCTTAATTATAAATTGTAATTAGTGCTCGCACAGCCTGACCACGATCAATTAACAATGTTCCCCTCTTCTTTGCCGCCGCTCACTTTCTCTCTTTCTCTCACTCTTTCTCTCTATCTGTCTATCTATCTCTTTCTAACAATTTTTTTCGTTCAATCTTTTTAACTTTTATTTTCTTTCTTATGTACTATGTGCGTCCTCGTCGCCCGGTGGCTATTAATTATTAATTGCTGACCAGAAGAGTGCGCATCCGGCCGTTTCGAGGCGACACTCGACCTCACTTTACTCCTCTTCTTCTAACCATAGTTACGTACGTTCCTTTACGATACTCCATCTCTTTCTTTCATCCTTTCTTTATTTTTATTTCGATCAATTTTATACACACACATATATATATATATATATATATACACATACACCTCTTCTATTTGACATTTCGTTTTTTTTTCTTTTTCTTTCTCTTTCTTTTTCTCTCCCTGTCTTTTTCTTCTTTTCTTTTTTCACTTTATTCCTTTTTATTTTACACCCTTCACATATACGTAATTATCAGTTTCGTCAATTATTTATACCGATTCGATATATTAAATAAATAAATAAATAAAAAAAAAAAAAAAAAAAAAAAAAAAAAGAAAAGAAAAAAAATGAACGTAATCTTCTCTCGTTCGTCGGATTATTAATAATTATTCCAATTAATTCTCCAAATGATTAGTAAGAGAATTCTTTTTTCTATGTATTCGTTTCTTTTTTATTCTTTTTTTTTTTTTTTTTTTTTTTTTGCCTTTTTTTCGTACGAACATCAGACAAAGAAGTAGGGAATGAAAAAAAAAAGAAAGATGAAAATAAATAAAACTGTCTTCCTTCGAAATAGAACAGTTAATTTATTACTGGGTCTCGCATAATTGCCACGAATTAAGGAATTTAAGTAGTAACGTACACACGAAAAAACTAAGACACTGGTATGATATTGAAAGATAAAAAGATAGACAGAGAGACACATACACATACACACACACACACGCAGAGAGAGAGAGAGAGAGAGAGAGAGAGAAAGTGAGAGAGAGAGAAAGAGAAAGGAAGAGAGAGAAAGAAAAAGAGAAAGAGAGAGAAGGCGAGAGCGCTCATTAATTGGCCTCGCTTGATTGCCACTTGCCGTCCGCTAAGCACTAGATTGTAAACACTCGCTCGTTAATTGTACGTCGAGTGTCGCGCGACGACTCGTCCCTATGGCTCCGAGCCGATAATTAAGCCTCCCCAGATACGCGACGTAACGGGTTAGGAAGAAGTCAGACCACTTTTTATTTTTCTTATTATTTATTTTTCTTTTATATATACACATATATATATATATATATATATTTCTCTTTCTTTTCTACTTATATTATTCTCTTTCACCATTCTTTCCCCCTCCACTCCATTCTTCTACAATTTTTTTTCCCCCGAATAACATTACGAAAAAAGATATGTGTCGTACGATAGATAGAAATTAATGATATTTTTTTTGTCTGAATGATATCTCTCTCTCTCTCTCTCTCTCTCTCTCTTTCTGTTTATCTGTCTGTCTGTCTGTCTGTCTGTCTGTCTGTCTGTCTCTTGTTAAAAACATTCATTTTAATTCATCGAAAATCATAAGATCTTTTTTGAAATTAAATAAACATCATTACGTGGATTGCACAACGACAGACTTTATTGATTTATGAAGGTAAAGAGAAAAAAAAAAGGAAAAAAAAAAAAAGAAAGAATTATAAATGAATCAATAAATAAATAAATTGCAAATTATAGATGAATATTTTCATATTTTAAATTCTCTATACATCAGTACATCGTAAAGTTTTATTATTTGTTTAATGGCCTAACCTATCGATTGTGATTTTCCATCTTTTCTTTTTCTTTCGTTTCTTCTACTTTTTTCTCTAATTCAAAAAAATATCGAATCTAGGAATATGAGGTGTCTATAATGAGGAAAAAGAAAAAAAAAAAAATAGAGCAAAAAAAGAAAAAGGGAAAAAAACTCTGTCATTATTATCCATGAAAATTGATCTCTCAGTTAAATACGGTACATTGAAAGCGGAAAAAAGGGACATTGAAAAAAAGAAAAAAAAAAAAAAAAACGAAAAAAGAAAAAAGAAGAAAGTAGTATGGTGCGACATTCGCGAGTAATAAATTGTTTTCGCGTGCCCGTTATATACCTATACCTATGTACAACGTTCGCGTTGGAAATAACATTAACGTGCGAAAAGACAATTAAATGAGCGAGCGAGACAGTGCGAGGCAGAGAGAGAGAGAACGAAAAAAAAAATTAAAAAAAAAAAAAAAAATAAACAGAGGATAAAGAAGAGACAAACGGACGGACGCAGAAACGTGGCCAGGACGGAGGACGGTGGGAGGGGGCGGCGGATTGATGGAGATGGGAGGTGATGGTGGAAGGGGGCGGGGAGGGGGGAGGGATAGGAAAAAGAGGTAGAACATAAAACGTGTCCCGATCAGGGTGGATAACAGGCGGAGCTTCAGGATAAAGATACCGTAGGTATTTATTTCGATTTAATCGTCGCACAGGATCGCTACCAACGGCAAGGACACGCGTCTGGGTTGTGGCCGCACAACACTATAATCTATTACTTTTTAATGCACCGGGGCAGTAGATTTTAAGGACTCTCGCGAAAGGGCCACCCGATATGGTAGAGAAAAAGTGATGAAGAAAAAAAGGCGAAGGCGGAGTAGATATGGAGGTGGAGAAGAA
>NC_062191.1:1737423-1739923 GCF_912470025.1 Vespa velutina | reverse complement strand
GCAAAGATACGCGACTAAAGTCCATCGTTGTTAGGCTCTTAATTGCGACATGTAATCATGGTTACCATTCGATTAGCTTTCGATCGACTTTCGGCCTTTCCAATTAATTTTAATTCTTACCTCGTACGTATCGTACGACGAATTCGGAATAATTATATATCTGGATACGAGCTCCGTCATTTTATCGCGCCATTTTCTCGTCGTTCACAATTATTTCTTCATCTCCCTCTCTCCCTCCCTCCCTCTCTCTCTCTCTCTCTCTCTCGTTCTCTCTCTCTCTCTCTTTCTACAATTTTTTTCCTTTTTTTACGCAATAATAGTCAAAATATCCTCATGTCCGTGTATGCAATACATACGACAAATGACGACAGATGCTACATGGAAATACGTTATCCGTCTAATTACGAACGTTGTCATACCGGCAATATGCTATTTTGTTCTCTCTCTCTCTCTCTCTCTCTCTCCCTCTCCCTCTCTCTCCCTCTCCCTCTCTCTCTTTCTTACTCTGCGGTTTTTAATCGATAACGACATTTGTCGGTAAAACCGTACTCTGCTCGTAATTTATTCCTTCTTGTCTATCTTTAAAAGGAAAAGAAAGAAAAGAAAGAAAGAGAGAGAGAGAGAGAGAGAGAGAGAGAGAGAGAGAAAATTAGGGACAAAACAAATTTGTAAAAAATTACATAGGACATATGTTAATAGGTGTGTATAGATAATATGCATACATTTTATGCATATACATATATATATATATATATATTTTTTTTTTCTCTTTTATCCCCCCTTGCCCCGTAATTTATCGTTCCTTTCTTCGTGGCCAATTTGAAATTGTGCAACGTGGGCTTGACTAAATAACACGCTCTCGTGAAAACGTTTCTACCGGAAGTGCGTACTTTAATTAAACGTCGCTTCCGGCCTGTCATTAACTCGAACGCTTACCGAGCTCGTACGATTAGAAGCGAACTCACAGAGACGACTCGTGACGAAAGGCGAGTAAGATCCGCTTTTACGAATTGCCCAGATATCTCGAGAAGTTCGTCTTCTTCATCTTTTACCTCGTCCTCTTCGTCTCCCTTCTCTTTTTTCATCCTCGTCGTTTGACGAGGCGTCGCTTCTGCAATACAGGAAATTCGCGCTGCTCCGTTTCTTAGGACGTTTAATGCGCCGTGAACATTTTTGGCAAGCGTTAACACGCGTCTGCCTCTTTTCTCTCTCTCTCTCTCTCTCTCTCTCTGTATCTTTCTTTCACGTGAAACCTTGTACGTATTCGAGTGATTCAATTAGCGCAAAAATCATCACGCGTATTTCGATGTAAATATATAGGATGCAGAAGAGAGTGGATAAATGATGGAATAATAAAGTCACTTACTATTATTAGATTAACAAGTACGAAGACGAATAAAATGGAAAGAAAAAAGAAAAAAAAGAAACATTTCTAAAGATTAAAGAGTATATGCGCTGGCCCGCACGTCATTGGCTAATTAACCATTACCTCAGGTTTATTGGCACCAACAAATATTCGTTATTATGTTCAAACATTATGAAATCATAATACTCCTTGACGTTCTGCCCAATTCTAAGATATAACTAAATTAATTCTGTTATGTCAAGATAGAACAAGCTACGATTGAATATAATTGATAATTGAGAACATTATATTTATACTTATATCGTATATTTGTTTATATATATATATATATATGCGTATACATACCCGATAAAGAAATGCGAAATGCAATTGTAAGGCGCGATCCAATCGGACGAGAATTTCTTCTTGATGGTAGCCTAAAGCACTCTCCTGTTCGAAGTAAAGACGTATGTTATCGTCTTAATTTTCTTCGAATAAAAACACCAACAACAGCAATGATATAAATAAAAAGAAAAACATATTTATCGAGAGGAAAGAAAAAAAAAAAAAAGAAAAGAAAAAAAGAGAAAACTTTTTTTCAAATTTAGCGGGCAAAGAGAGAGAAAAAAAAAAATAAAAATAAAAAGCAAAAGAGAAACAGCACGTTCCTACACTTTCCTTTCCTCTTCCTTTTTTTTTTTTTTCCTTTTTATATCTTCTTCTCCCTCTTCTTCTTCCTTTTTCTTCTTCTTCCTCTTCTTTTTTTGTTTTTTATTTCTTCTATCTAATCTTCACAAGTTTTCCCTCGGCAGATCACCGAGTCACCGTGTCTTTAACAATGTATCATCCTAGACTATCCCAACGATTAGCCACGGAAACGCACGGCACTTATTTCCCCCACTCTTTTCCAATATTCCATTACTTCCGTCATATTTCCGAATACACTTTCCTTATTCTTTCTTTTTTTACTTTTCTCTTCTTTCTTTCCCTATCACACGTGAGAACGTTAAAGACGAACGTACGAAATCGAGTCAAATTCACCACGAGCCAAATTCTTCTATTTCAAATGTCACAAAGTTTATATAAAGTAAAGGGGGAAAAAAAAAAAAAAAACAAGAAAAAAATGATCGATCAATTTCAATACTTTTTCGTTCG
>NC_062191.1:1722423-1732423 GCF_912470025.1 Vespa velutina | reverse complement strand
AACGTTGAGTTCAGAATTAGCGTGGCCGGCACATGCTAAACATTCAATAAAGCGCTCGAAAGCCGTCCGGGATAATCGTAATCATAAATAATCGGACCTAAATATACGTCGGGCCACCGTAATGCCCGACGAGCTGCTCTCTCTCTCTCTCTCTCTCTCTCTCTCTCTCTCTCTCTCTCTCTCTCTTTCTCTCGCGTACCAACTGCTGTTCCTATACCGTTAACGTTAGCGTATCGCCGTATGGAAATCGGTGGTTCTCGGAGGTCGTACGATAGATCGAATTCCCTGGATTTCCATTTCCTCGAGTTTCTCGTTCGTTAATTTAATCGATATATATATATATATATATATATATACATATATATATACATATGTATATTTGCCGTGTGTGTGTGTGTGTGCACACGCGCATTTATGTATATATATATATATATATATATATATATATATATTATATATGTATTATATATAGACTGTCGAATAGCTATCCTGTGAAACTAATGTTACCAATTTTTTTGTTCGTCTATATACAATGTTCGACGATAATAAATAGTTATAAAAACGATGTAATAGTATATCGAATGAATATTAAGTACCTAATCAATATCGTGATATCGTCATTTTTTTTTTTTTGCACGTGATGAAATATTGAAAGAAAAAAAAAGAGAGAGAGCGAGAGTAAGAGAGAGAGAGAGAGAGAGAGAGAGAGAGAGAGAGAGAAAGAGAAAAGGAAAGAAAATGTAACCAATGTTAGAATATGGAAAAATAAGAGTCAATGATAACAGACGACGATGACGACGACGACAATATTCACAATAACATTTCTGAAGTATTATGGAAAATTTCAAACGTCATTGTACGGATACTTCGAGATAATTATATTGGGTTAACTATGCATATAGCCGCAATCGTCATTAGTAACGTTAGTAATGTTTAATGGTTTGGTTTAACGTATTCTCTTAGTCTATCTCGGTCTCTCTTTAGTCTTTATCGATGCAACCGTGCCGAGGTTCGCGCTCGTCGCGCACAAACGGACATATGGTCGGCCGGTTCGGCCGATTAGACACATTTGCATGACAATGCCGAAGTCTGCCCACCGCAGGCCGCGACTCTCTCTCTCTCTCTCTCTCTCTCTTTCTCTCTCTTCCTCTCTTTTTCTCTTTTGCTATCCTCTCTTTCACTCTCTCGCTCTTTCTGCTTTATTACGCGCACGGGGTGCAGTCTATGCCCGCATAATGGCACTTACATCGAAGAAGAGAGAAAGAGAGAGAGAGAGAGAGGGGGAGAGGGAAAGAAGTGTTACAGCTTTCGCCAACGTACACGAGAGCCCTTTTGTTTACATGAGCCCTTTTAAAACGGGCCATCCTCTTCAATGATTCGTGATTTGATGAGAGAGAGAGAGAGAGGGAAAGAGAAAAAGAGAATGGAGAGACTTATATTACGATGTTACGATGTCTCTACGGGGTAGAGTAACTACTTCTAAAAAGAAGTCAATGTTCTATGCGAACGATGAACTTTTATGAATTACAACTAAGCGACACTTGAAACGCTTACGTATGTACATACATATGTCTCGTGAATTTGTTTTATGAATGTCCAATCGTCCGAAAAAATATATATAAAAGGAAGAAAATATTTGAAAATAATTGACGAAAAAAAAAGTGTCGTGAAAATTTTTTGCAAATGTTTGACGTAGTAACATAGGCTATTTATTTTTCTTTCTTTATATATATATATATATATATATAGGGAAAAAATAAATTCATTCTAAAGTCAAATTCGTAAAGGAAAATTAATATCTTTATCGATTGAACAAAAGAGAGACAGATTGAATAATTGGACAACTTAATAACGATTTATAATTAGAGAAAAAGTCGTTTTTTAATATAAACATAAAACTTCATTTTTTTTATAATCTTCACACATACATCGTAAAGAAAATAAATATATATATATATATATATATATATACGTTTCGTTCTTTCGAACGAACCAACCGGTTGAGCGTGAGTTTTTTCCAACAATGCAAGTGCAATTATCGTCTTTCGAGAAAGAGCGGTATAATGCATACTGAAAAGTTATTAATTACCGAGTGTTATAGCCAGCGTCCATCGAGGTTACATAAAGCTTACGCGACGACTTCACTATTTCCGCGTAACGCGCCTGTATTTTCCAACGACACTTTCCTACGTATACTTAATACCTAGACGATGCATACACGCATACATACATACATACATACGTATATATATATATATATAAATATATATATATACATTAGAACGTTGTAGAAGTGCAACACTCGACTCGAGCTTATACCTTAATCACACGTTCCATTACGATTGCGAAACACTCGGTGCTTTCTCTAATCATCCATTACCAACGAAATTGCTACACTGTAGGTTGGCGCTCACGGCCTACGGTTTTTCGAAATTACACGTCCGGTCACGCCACGGAGCGAGGAGCTTATCGCAACCCTCGCGAACGTTATCCGCGCGACTCCACGAGACGATTTTCTACGCTTTGACGTAAACTCCTCACGTGTTCTTAATTATATCGTTTCTACATACATACATACATACATACATACATACATACAGAGATACATGGATACGTACGTACATACATACATACAATCATGCATGCATGCATATGTATGCATGTACATACTTTTGCTTTCTTCTTCCCTTTTCTTTTCCTTTCTACTTCATTTTTCTTTTCCTTTCTTTCTTTCCTTCTCACTTTCTGCTATTCGAGATAATCGATATTTCGAGATTAATTCTGAAACTTCGAGACGGCCGAACGAACGTCAGAACTGAAAGACTATTTTCTTCCTTTGGCATCGATCACGCCAGCCTATAAAAGTGACGACTAACGTTTCCTTCCACTCTTCTCGTACTCATATTCGTTCGTTCGTTCGTTCATTCGAGAGAGAGAGAGAGAGAGAGAGAGAGAAAGAGAGAAAGCTATGGGGAGAGAGTCATGGAGGACTTCTAGAAGGGCGATAGGACTGCGGGCTAACCTCGAGTTAGAAATTAATTAGAAAAGTGCGGAGAGACGGCTCGTTGCGGTAGAGGAGGAGACGAGAAGGGGGGAAAAGAGGGGATAGGCAATCAACGAGCAGATGAATTAATGGCCACGCCAAACTACCCCTCGCAGATGCCCGTCGTAGGAAGAAGGAAGAAGAAGAAGAAGAAGAAAACGAAGAAGGAGGAAGAAGAAAGAAGACAGAAGAGGACGACGTGAACGAGGGAGATACGCTTCTGGGCCTTCCTTGGCTACCACCAAGTAAATTCTTATAACCACCATCACCAATACCACGCAACGTCCCTTCGATAGCCGGCTCGCACGGGATTTCCAACGTTATCGACGCTTCCAACTACCACCGCCACCATCACCCACCCACCATCACCCATCCTTCTTTACTCCTCTCCTCTTCTCTCCTAACCCACCTACCCATCCTCCCTCCCCGTCTTTTAACCTCACTTTCTCTATTTTCTCTGCTTCAAAGTAGAGAGTCCACGAGTTCGATTTTCCACTTTGGAACTTTCCCTTAAAAACAATGAACGTACTTCGAGAGTGACTCCGATTAATGTTTTAACTTTTCAATTTGACTTTTTCTACGAATCTATTTCTTTCTACTCTTCTTTCTCTCTTTCTTCTTTTTCTCTTTTTTTCCTTCATTTTATTTTCCTTCCTTCCTTCCTTCTACTTTTTTTTCCTTTTTCTTTTCTTTTTTTTTTTTTTTTTTTTTTTTTTTTTTTTTTAACAAGGGAAACAACGTTCACAGACAGACACACAGAGCTATCACTTATAGCAGAATAGAGACAAGAAAAATCGGGATGTATAAAGGTTGGCGCACCTGTCGGATAACGTGAACGTCATAAGTGTTGGTTACGTGGCATACGTGGTGCAATTGGAACGAGGGTTAATGCTCGCAGGGTCCCTCAATATTTCATGGATAATTTCTCCCCTCGGGAGGCAATGCCACGAGTCCGGAAGCCATTGTAGGATAGGAAAGAACGGCAAAATCCTCGCATGTTCCGTCCATCGACTGGCCATACTCTCTCTCTCTCTCTCTCTCTCTCTCTCTCTTTCTCTCTATTTCTATCTCTCTTTTCCTTTTTCTCCCTCTCTCGTCTCTGAACCCCTAACCCTAAACTCCGAGGATCTAGCCAAGCTGCTAAATTCATTACTAAATAACCTATGGACACGTTTATTTTGATATCATAGATATCTTCGTAAATGATCTTTACATATTGAATTTTCTAATATTATTTTGTTTAAATTTGTTCATTTTTTGTTTTTATACACACACACACACACACACACACACACATCTATATAGATGTGATAAAAACAAAGAAAAGGATAAGTAATGAAAACCCGAACAAAAAAAAAAAAAAAAAAAAAAAAAAAAAAAGAAAAGAAAAGTAAAAGAAAAAGAAAAAGGAAAATAAAAAAAAAAAGATCGAACGAGATCGTTCGATCGATCGGTCACGATCTCGTTTGATCGAGAGACGGCAACCTAACGATTATCAACAACGTATCTCGAGATATACATGATAGCCCGAGGTAGGCGCTCTAAGAATACTTTGTAAAAGAAAATGTTACACTTTTAATTATTCGCGTCAGGATGAAGTACGATCCACGTCGCATCGCCGTGGCGGGGCCATCTTTTATGCATGGCCGAGGTCCTCGTCGCGACGAAATTAATTACAGGGACGATCGAGCTCGTGCATTTCCATAATCGCAGGTAGAGGTTATACCTCACAAAAGCCAAGAGTTTCTCGACCGGTAAGAAAACGATACTACTATGTACGATGTACTATGGTCATTGATTAACCCTTTCTTTATAATAAAAATTATCTACCTCGATCTGTCCCACCATCGGCACACGAAGATAAACTTAGATATACTATACGAAATAATTTTATTCTTATCTCGATCGTTCTCTTAACTTCTTCCTCTCTCCCTCTCTCTCTCTCGCTCTCTCTCTCTCTCTCTCTCTCTCTCTATCTTTATCTCTTTCTTTCTCTATGAAAAAAAGAAACAATGAGAACAAAATAAAAAGAAATTAATAATAAAATCCAATTGATTTTTCCATACGTTCTTATCTTCATACAGTTTATTTCTTATATTCTCTGGTAAAAATCTTGACCGATCGAGGAGCATCATCCTTTCTCTCTCTCTCTCTCCCTCTCCTCGAATTAATCGATTACAGTCACGAGCATGTACGAGACGAGAGTGTACTACAGCAAGAGAGATAGATAGAATGTATTCGTGTAAGAAAGAGAAAGAAGAAGAGAGATAGAGAGAGATTCTGTGAGAGGGAAAGAGGGGGAAATACCAGCTGCCCTTTGAAACGGTCGGCACGTACGAGCGAACGAAACCGAGATTATAAAGCGTTTATAGCGCAGCTTCTCTCCTCGGGGCTCCTCGCTTCTGATCTGCATAAAAATAGGGGAGCTCGAACGGGAGATGTCTGAGAGGAGGGGGGAAAGATTGGCGGGGGAGGTGGAGAAGGGGGGAGGCTGGGTGCCACGGACGAGGATCCTTAATACGAGATCAGATTATGATTTTGCGGGAGGAGACAGAGTGAAAGAGAAAGAGAAAGAGAGAGAGAGAGAGAGAGAGAGAGAGAGAGAGAGAGATAGAAGGTTTGTGGCCAAGAGCGCAGAGTGGAGGTGGATCCTTACTGTGTGCTGGAGGTCTCTTTAAGAGTTTTGCTTCGTGAATCCGGATCCCCTTTTCTGTTTCTTCGTCATTAAGATGCCACGGTTACTTGGCAATTTCGTGGGATAAGGAGGGTCAAGGATCGTGAAATGTATATATGCCGAGAAATGCGGGAAGGATTGCACAGAAACGATATTGCAAATACTTTCTAACTTACGTTGATCTATTTTTCTAGTGAAAATTAAAAAATATCGTCGGATTAATTTAAACTTTCCTTTTTCGTGTCTCTCTTCTCTTTCCTTCCTTCCTTCCTTCTTTTCTCTCTTTCTTTTCTTTTTCTTTTTCCTTTTCTTTTTAACAAAATTAATTCCTAACAATCATATCCGGAGAAAAAAAAAATGCATGCGTACTCGTGTGTTATAACAATTATTTAACAATTTATATTACATTGTATTGTATCGTCAGTTTTAAATTAAGAAAAGGAAAGAAAAAGAAAGAAAGAAAGAAAGAAAGAAAGAAATTAAAAGAAAAATAAGAAAAATATAAATGTTAACCCAAATGAAAAATTATACGAAGACGTCGCATAGGATATTAAATCGAGGCGAATTTTGAATCGATAAAGAGCGTGATCCTCTCCTTTGGGCAGAGAGATCGAAACTCGTATCGCGAACATAAAAGTCTCGTTCCCGAGTCGTAGATTGTTCTCTCTCATATATATATATATATATATATATATATATATATATATATATATATATATATATATATATATCTGTATATACATATATATATACATATACGTACATATATATATATATATATATATATGTATATATATAAGCGAAGCATAGTGACGTACGCGTATCGACGGAGAGCGAGTCGTATTATCGGTACGCCGAAACTCGGTTTGCATCGTAACACCCCGTGAAGCCGAAGCTACAGCATTGGACGAACGACAACGAACGACTAAAAAGAATAAGAATAAAGCTAAGAATAAGAATAAGAATAAGAATAAGAATAAAAGAAAACAAAAAATAAGAATAAGAATAAGAAAGAGAAGGAAAGAAAGAAAGAAAGAAAGAAAGAAAGAAAGAAAGAAAGAAAGAAAGAATGAAAGAAGGAAGGAAGAAACGATGGAAGAGAAGAAGGCGAGAAAGAAGAAGAATAAGAGAAGGCGAAGCGAACGTGCCGGTATAATGGCGCCGAGACGCGAAAGGGCGAAGCTAACGATATATCTTGGACTATTGTCTTGTGGGCCGCGACAGTCGCGGCCATTATATCAAGATTAACTCTCTTATTCCCTTGGCGAAGGTATAGAAGGGCATATAGCAGTACACAGGCTCCCGAGGGAGGCCGTGGGGAGTGCTGAAGGACTGAAGCAGGACGAGAAAGAGAGAGAGAGCGAAAGAGAAAGAGAGACAGAGAGAGAGAGAGAGAGAAAGAGAGAAAGAGAGAGAGAGAGAGAGAGAAAGAGAGTAAGTCTTATGGCGCGTACACACAAACCACCCACACTCGTAACGAAGAATACGAGGATGAAGTGGAGGAAGAAGAAGAAGAAGGAGGAGGAGGAGGAGGAGGAGGTGGGGGAGAAGTAGAAGGTGGAGAAGGAGTAGAAGGAAGGCCAACGGTGTTCACGGTGTATTCGGTGCCGAGACGGCACAAGAGTAACGGGGGTGTATGCTAGGCATCCGCAGAAGAGGACATTATAAGGAGTTATGAGGTCCTGCCTCATACGTGAGCATCCTTGCCTCCGTCTCTCCTACCATCCCCCTTCCTCCATTATACCTCCTCCCTCTTTCCATCTCTCTCTCTCTCTCTCTCTCTCTCAAGTTCGAGTCCTTTTCCTCTCTGTAAGGATCCGCGGCGGTTCTTAATGTCCTCTTCCTTTTAATGCCTGGCATCGGGCTGCCCTCGAGGTCGATCCACGTACATTTTTGCGGCACTGCCTTCTTTTTCGTAGCCCGATATTGAGTTATACTCTGCATGTATTTATCGTTCAAAATCCTCCTGCTAAAGGCGAACGCGAGGAGGAAGAAGAGGAAGAAGAAGAAGAAGAAGAAGAAGAAGAAGAAAAGGAGAAAGAGGATGAGGATGAGAAGGAAGAAGAGGAGAAAGAAGAGATGGCAAGGGGGAAGCTTGGGGGCTGGAGGATTGTGGACGTGCGGAGGCAGAAAAAGAAAGAAGGAAAAAGAATAATCGGCTCGACCTGCTGTATTCTCTCTTTTTCTCTCTCTCTTCCTCGGTCTCTTTCGTTCTGTTCAGGTTCTTCTCATCGAAGGTGGTAGAGAAAGAGAGAACGCGAAAGAAAGAATGAGAGAGAGCTATAAGAAGCCCGCATTCTTTCCTTTTTACACGGACGCTCCTGGTGTCGCTAGACATTAGTAATCCCATCGTCGAGTCCTTTCTAATTAGTCAGGCACCATAGGTAGGCCAATTGGGTTATCCATCTTCCGAGGATAGCGAATCGATCGTTGAATTCAAGAAAAAATATCTATACCACCATTTTAATTCATTCGCACGAAATTCTATTCTATAAGAATACACATAGCTTATACTCGGAGATGGGATTAGACTGACTCGGTTCGAAGGTCGAATGCCGAAGAATGCGTGCTCTTGACCTAGTAAAGCCGACCTAGCAAAGAGAACCTGATAGTAGTAGTAGCAGTAGTAGTGGTGGTAGTAGTAGTAGTAGTAGTAGTAGTAGTAGTAGTAATAGTATTGGTAGTAGTGGTTGTAGCGGTGGCAACGGTGAAAGTAGAGGTGGAAGAGAGGGTGGTTTAGATCGACCGAACTGCATCCTGGTAAGTTTTACAGCCCAGGGTTATAGCCCTCCACGTGCAGTGCGACGCGTGCACCGAGCGAGCCTTTAGATCGCCACCCACCCCTCGATTCGAGGGGTGCTTCTGTCGTCGTGTTCGACTATATACTCCAACCACCACCACCACCACCCACCCCTTTTCTAACTCTCTCTCTCTTTTTCTTTCCTTCTCGTTTCTCTTTCGCTTTTACCTCTCTCTCGATGCTGTCGATGTTACACTCCACCTTCCTCTTCCCCTTTCGTTCCATTCTTCCACCAGCTTCCTCTTCCCTACTACTTGACTTCAGTCGTATGCTTCTCTCGCTTTGGTATAACCACAGGAAAACCATGAATGGAGACCACGTGTCTCTTTCCCCCTATCTCTCTCTCTCTCTCTCTCTCTCTCTCTCCCTCCCACTCTTTTTACTCCTATTTTTATTCTTGTTCTTCTTCTTGTCCTTGTTCTTTTCTTGATGGATTCTTCGAAGTACACCTATCGTACGTTAGAAAATCCGTACGTAAGAAAAATGTAACAATTTTCAAGTCACGTCCTTCGACGTTAGAAAATCTCGGACGATTTTCTTCTCGAACACCCAATCGTATCGATCGATTTGTCGAGAACGGTTAAGTTTTTAAAGTCGTAGGATTCGAGTGAAAGTGGGCATCACGAAACGAGTTTGCTCTCTCTAACATTAAAAGCCGACGATCGTCGTAGCTACTGGTACGTCGTAGCTGCCCACACGAAAGCTCGAGAAATCTGGGCCAGGAGGGGCTAGACAAAAGGCCATTGTGGTGGATCTTTTTTTCTTTTTTTTTTTTTTCTCTTTTTCTTCGTGAACGGAAACCACCGCGGCACCCTAAACAACGGATTCGAAGGCGAAGGAAAAGAGATTAACGAATTCGGGGGCACCCCACTATTTTTACGCTCGATTACGATGCTACGCTTTGTCCCATAGCCTACCGTCATAATGTAGAGAGAGAGAGAGAGAGAGAGAGAGAGAGAGAGAGAGAGAGAGAGAGAGATTCCTACAGACTATAGAGATTCGTTGATGGAATATTTACGAGAGAGAAAACATTTTTGTTGCGTCATTGAAAATGAAAATATATGAAATATCTATTTACGTGTGAACGCGTATACGAGCAATAGATTAGACAGATGGACAGGTAGATTATACCATCTCGAAAACTTAAAATCGTAAATTTGGTTCTTACGAATGACAATGCAATGACCGAGATATATGCAACCGGATATATACATTCGTACAATTAAAAAGTATACTATCACGATGTGATTGTGATAATGCAAGGAAGATCCGATTGTTGATGCTGTCACGGGATAGAGCACGGTCCATAACATGAACAATGGCTTCCGATGTTGATGAAATAACAATAACAAAGACGAATATACCTGTCCGGCTACGAGGAGACCTACCTGTTTGCTCCTTTTTCTCTATCTATCTATCTCGTTTTTTATCCTTAAGGAGAGCCTATACTTATCCTTTGGTAGTTTCCTCTTCTTCTTTTTCT